>NC_090784.1:15507500-15567500 GCF_040054535.1 Antennarius striatus
GCTGCATGTTTTCTGCACATCTTAATCTGTCTATCAGTCATCATTCTAGAGCTGTTACTTTCCCATAAGATATCCTGTCTCTGCTGACATTCTTCTCTTTCCTCGCCTTTATGCTACGACACTCCTCTTCTTCTCCTCACACCTGTGCATTACAGGAACACGGCAATGTTAGAAAATATCTCCAAATCAAACTATTACATTGGTACATTGGTTAATGGTCAAACTGCATCATCATTGTCTCTCTTCTCTGCTGGTTCCATGAAAAAACTAAATCTACAAACTAACAAGAGGAGCCTCTTCACTTTTTCGTCTTCATATCAGAGGTGCTTTTTTCCAGCCTTTCTTCCACATGCCTGACACACTTGCAATGGTGCCAATTTTATGGGGTCATACATATACAGACACACCTGTGTGTATACTGTATTTCATTCTCACCTTTTCTCGTTCTAAAAGCACATTGTGTATGTGGTGTTTTTATGTTTTTATGTTTTGTTTTTTTTGTTTTGCCTTGTCTGCTCTTTTCTTTCTCCTCTCTTGTTGTGTCTCAGTTCCGTAATTACAACCCTGGACTCAAGCAGTGATGGTAAATGCTTTTCTATTCCCCGCTCTCCATCACTCCCCCTGAATATCCATCTTTCTATGTCTCTCACCAAGCAAATTACATCTCGGTTACTATAGAGACATATTTATTGAATGTTTTTTTTTTTTTTTTAATGCACTCTCATACTTCCCGTTTTTCTTTTCCTCCCATCTTTTTCCACAGCTCCACCTGTATTTATTCTTCCTGGGCTCTCATGAATTGATGGTCATCTGTGTCTTTTCCCTCATTGCTTTTGCCTCCTTTGTTGTCTGAGAAGCCACTTCAACTTCTCTTGTGACTAATAGGTGTCATTTGTAACGAAAAAATTTGATTTGAATATGCCGGATAGATTTTCAATGAGTCTTCAGGGCCACTGTTGTTGTCTTGTATTATATGTAAGCAGATAAAGAAGTCTCTTTTACAACACGTGCTATCCATTACTATTGACTGTGTAAGTGGCCCCCACTGAATACAAAACTAAGATGTAAGCAATCTGGCTCTGTCTTCTTCTCCACATCGTCAGAGATACAGTTTTTTAATCTGCTGTTCTTTCTCTCTTTTTCTGTTTGTTCATCCCTCTTGTAAAGCTGCTGAGCCTGTCCTCCTTATGTTCCCTCTTTGGATCAGTGAAAGCTGAAACAGAAGGAGAATCAAACTTCAATACCCCTTTGTTAGTGATGGAGATGCACCCACAGAAGAATGGAAAATTGAAAAACACCCAAAGGTGAATATTGCATGTTTGTACAGCTGTTTGCTTGAATTGCTTTATGTTGAATAACGTCTTAAGTCAAAAGTGTAAGAAAAGGTGACATTTATGAAATAGTGGCAGTCTGAAAAGTGGAGGAGTTGTAGCAGTTGAAGAGAGATATGTACAATGATTTTACAATAAAAAGGAAAAACTAACCCTGCATGACAGAACCTTTAAAAAAAGGAAGCCCTAGTTCTTCTTTCAGTAATTATATAATCTCATTTTAAATCAGGATCATGAAAAAGATGTTGCCACCACATCCAGAAGAACAAGCAAGCAAGCAGACCTTTAACTAAATTGTTTATTCTTTTCAGTTTGGAGAACACGAGTCATCCGAATACGACATTGACTGTTACTGAAAGAGGTATTTTTTTGCATTATCTGAAGAGTGTATTGTCTCAAAGCTGACAAAAAGCCTTTTTTCTCATCTCGTAAAAATGTGACATTTTGAAGATACATGGTTTTCATAAGAGGATGAGGATAGTTTCAGCATATTAAACATTGCTGCAGTCTCCTTGAAAATGAACAAATAGAACAACATTAAGTTAAGAAAAATATTGATATCTGTTCTACTCATTTGTTCTCAGTAGTTGTCGGTGAGACAGTGAGGCAGCGGTCCAAAGGAAGGACAACCAGTGAACCGATGACAGGGTCATGAGTGACTGTTTATTAATGTACCAGAGCAGCAGAGTCCTGTCCACCAGGTCCAATCCCACTGAGGAACTACTGTAATACCAGTTGATAAAATATAAAGTGCGGGCTATGATACAAGGGTGTCAGCCCATGTTGGCCCTGTCCCCTGCCCAAAGCCCCTACAGTGAGTGCGGGTGTTGGAATTGGACTCTGGAAAAGTGGAAGTACATGGTGTTTTCTTGTCTTTACTTGAGCGAGTAGATGTTTATGTGCTGTACTGTAATCATCTCTGTGCCAGTGATGAAAATGTGACTAAAACAACATTGAAACAACATCAGGACGAAGTGATGGATGGAAACTCAAGCCTGACACAGAAGCTGGATTAAAAGCTCTAAATGTTGATGTTCAGATATTGTTCTTTATATATACAGAATATCTCAAATTTCTTCATTGAAAACTTGTTCATAAATGTTTCCACATTTGCTAACAAAATAATTGATAAGGAGGATCAGATTCCATATGCAAAGTGAAATAAAGCACAGCATGATTAAACCGGGCAAACTCAGGGGGAAAATATAACATTGGTATATTTATGAAACTTTTATCATCCTAAACATACATCAGCTAAGACTCACTAAAGTCACCTTGTACACATAGATTATTGCCGTGTTCTTCTGTTTGAAGGGCCTCTTTCTATAGAATTCACATTTGAAGCTGATGGAAGAGTATTTGCGGCACTGGAAGGTTTCCCAGAAATTTTCTGGAGATCACCTTGGGAGTCCAGAAACAGAGTCGTTTGTTGGTGGGACTGAGGAGGAGCTGGAGGAATAAAATCTGTGCAAGATGCAACACACATGGACTGCTGTTGTTGGATCTACCTGAAATGAACTGAAATGACAAAACAGTAGCTATAGAAAATAACTGTTTTCAAACTACCCCCCCCCCACACACACACACACACATTATATCCTAAACGCTGAACTAAAATAAAGCAATCATTTTGCTGCTGACTCAATAAATCTTTTTAGACCAAACGTATGATTGCATGAAATCTCACATATCATGGATTTAATCTGTGCAGAGATTTTATTTGCTGCCTCCATTGAGTGTGAAAGTGAGGCCTTAAAATCAGACTAAAAAACAGTTTGCGTACTTCTAACTGGAGTCATATTTGTTTCTGATTTCATTCATTAAATATATTACAATCAGATAAATGTTAAAATGCTAGTTTATTTATTTTTCTTACTCCTCATGAGCTCATATGTTGAAAATAAAACTATAAACTGAGATGATAATGCAGCTATAATTTGGATCATTAAGTATTTTAATTAAAATATTAAAATGAAACTTACCTCTCTGTGTGGACTGTTGAGCAAAGTTAGAGTAATTTTTGTGTCTTTTTCATTGTGGAGTGTTTGACTCTAGTCTTTACAATTCTCTTCAATTGAAATATTTTCCTCATTGCTTGTATTCATTTTTTTAAAAATTATCTACAGTCAAGAAGGTTCCTAGCCTCATAAAAATATGAACCCTATAAGAATGTTGGTTTAAAGTAGAATTTTCAATCTCAATTTAGAAACCTCTATGACCACAGCTCGGTGCTGACAACTTGTTTTACAAGGTCCTTACATCGTGTACGACTGAAATGTATTCTTTCTCTAACTGGAAAAGAATCATGGAGAATATTTTATATGCCTCAGTGTGGGGTATGATAAAAAAAAACCCTATATTTCTGTTATGAACAATCTGCAGCCCTGGAGCATGTTCCGCTCTTCTCGCTCTGTTTCCATTTTCTTCAAGTCTCCATACTGTCTTCTTCTCATCTCCTTGCCGTCCCCTCTTGCAGCATTTGTCAATGATTAGTAGAGTCAGATGGAAGCAAGTGAAGGACGTGAGGCTCGCTCTGCCAATTCTGTCGCTTTGTTTCTCCTTTTCATTTGCTGACTGCAGCGTCTTCCTGCTCTCTGTCCACTTTCTCTGCATCATCTGTGTGTGCCAGGACTCAACAATTCATCCTCTCCTCTCCTTCTCTGTCCCCAACACTCCTCTGCTCCTCCTCTCCCTCCCAGATGGGCTGAGTGAACCCTCGGTAGTAAAATTAACTTTGAGATGAACGAGGCTACAGCTGTTTGCGCATGCAGTTTGATATTCTGCCAGAGAAGCAGCAAAGATTCTGTCTTAGTCTATTTACTGCCAAGATGCTCCACTTTTGTGACTTCTCAATTTATGTAGTTGTGTCTAAAAAGAAGCATCTCCCCTAAGTGCCAAGAGATCTCCTCCATCTATTCACAGTCAAAGAGGAGGCAGCGCGGCTGAAATGAATGTCGAATTGCAACCTGATCGACACAAACTTGAAGAGAACACAAATCCCTCTGCCTCTCAGTCATGTCTGTCTGAACAAGTAAAAGACTAAAAGGACACCCATCCTTTTTATCAGCTTTGTGCTTTGATAGGAGATGCCGACATATACAAGCACTGTAGTTTTTTGTATAAATGCTTGCCTTTGATATCAACATAAGCTGAAGTGGTGACAGTGATGCCTTTATGTAAAGTCCTAACAATACATAGCTCCACTTAGTGGGGCCTGCGCTTGTAGGAGGATCAAAACTGTCAGATAAATGAGTGTCTTTGTTGTCGTTGCAGTGCTCATGGCTTTCTTCATTAAATGTACATGTTTTTTCCAGCTCTCTGAATGTCACCATTTCTTTTTAATTGTTTTTTTTGTGGAAAGCAATCTGATGGAAATTTGGAAGACAAGCTTATATGGTAGGAAATAAGTTAATTGTTCCCTTAGGATGTGTTCCAGCAGGCCGAACCACTTGGAAGGTTTGATTTTTTTCCCACTGTCAAACACATATTTTACTTGTAAATGATTATCAAGTTAATACTGTACTGCAGAAGCTGCAGCGATGGCGCAGTTGCCCTGAGTGTGTGTAGATGCATTGATACACATCATTCCATCGCAAAGTTTGACATGTTATGAATGCAATCTTGCAAATAATTAATTTCATGAGACTGGCATGTTTTCCAGTTATCTGACTTCTTTATTTACATTTGTATTCATTTCCTTTTTGAGGAGAAAGTGAATGTTGTGGATGTTCAGTCAATAGATGTGACCAGGAGATCTACCACAAAGGAAGACACAGAAAACTAAAGAAGTTTCTGGTAACTCTCACATGGCGATCTGGTGGCCGCTGGTTTGTGATTTAAATTATTAATTGATAGTTATTTTCTTGTTGCTCAAGGATGTGGATTCTCAGGCTGAATCTGGCTGCCGAGCCTTTCTTCCCCTCCTCATAAGATGGTTGAAAGTGATATCTCCTAATGATTAGCCTCTCATTCTCCTCCCCACCTCCCCTCACCCTTGTCATCTTTCAGTAAATGAGGGAAAGTGATACGGTTCTCTAATGACCACTGTGAATAATCACCATCTAAATAAAGGCCCTGTTTAGTGAGAGATCTCCCGGTCTTTTACTATGTTTCTCCATTCTCTCTTTAACCCTGCACTGGCCTGCTAAATGATGAACATACATTTCTGGCCTTATCTCTCTGCAAATTTCACATCCTCAATTTTATTTTTTATATAATACATGCTTTATAGCTAGACCGCTGTCCCTCTTTCATTACTGATCTTCTTGCGGGTAAAGCCTTTTTATTTTTATTTTTTTGATTCCTCTAAAAACCAGATGGCCATTTCTATGTGCTTGTCAGTTTTCACATCCTCAGTCCATTACAGCTGTTGGGACTGTGAGCAAATGTGCATTTTTCTCTCCACAGATCAGAGAGGAGCTCAAATTGACATCCATTTCAGCCGCACGTTTAGCTTTTATATCCTCAGCCAGAGTGAACGTTAAGAGGAGCGGGACGACATGAAAGAGAGAGTGCTGTGGAGATAAAAGAAAAGCACTAGAGAAACCTTGCTGTCTGTCCGCACGTTTATTTTGTGCTTACTAAAGTTCTTCTTCTCACACATTCTCGCTCTCTTCGTTCGAGTAAGGAGGAGCTGAGTTATTAAAACGCCAACCTTTCCAACAAGAGGCAATAAATCAAACTAAATATCCAGGGGAGAGAGAGGGGGAGAGAGGTAGGAGAGAGGCAAAACAGGAGAGAGAGAGGGAACTTGGAAATGAAAAATAGGGAATGAATAAGTCTAGGAGGAGGATTTGATGAGCAGAAGGTTTGGGAATGAGGGAGAGGAGACGCAATGAGAGAGTGATATTATAAATTGATGTTTGGGATGAGAGAGAAGAAAGTAGAGAGGAAAATAATGAGAGCCTTATCCGGCTGGTCTGATGCCTGCCCTTGCCTCATCCACTTTGATTACAGACAGACAGGCTGCCCAATCAGGGTTAATTCATCATCACTGCAAATTAGCCAGTCAGCGAGCGAATGATTTTTCAAGGCAGCTATAAATGCATTTCTTCAACAGTGGCAAAATATGACATCAGGTATCGTGACGTGATGATGATGAACAAAAGATCTCTGAGAGGGTGGATGTGATGCTCGACTCATAAAACAGTCTGTGGATCTGGACATGTACATGCTCCCCTGAAACAGCTCAAACGGAGGAGGTTATTTGTTCCCTGTGTGTGAGCGGAAAGAGAGTGTGACAAATGAGAAAGGGAGCACACAATTCTGCCAACATCATTATCACTGGGAACTGAACAGTTGGATGATAGTTTCCAGAACAAAATCCTACAGCAGTCCTCATATTACATCACATCACATGACACATTTAGCTTCACCCATAGGAGATCATCACTGGCACTTTGCTGATGACATCACTTTATTTGGGTCTAGACCAGTCCGAGTTAACTATACTTAATTTATGAATCCTGAAAACATACTGCTAGGATTTGGAATCATGCATTCATCATCAGCTATTTGCGAAAATACATGTCAGTTTTCACAAAGGTGGGCCAAACTCTATTTTATATCGACACATAACTTCTAACCTTTGACTTTGAATCTTGCCATGTCTCAGAAATTTATTTATACATATTTATAAATGTGAAACCCCTCCAAAGTGACTTTAATCTCCCAGATCAAGGCTGTGATCTGGATGGCTTGCTATTGTTTTATGGTTTAGGTAAGTTACTGGCTAGCAGCACATGGACCAATCTCATAATGTTATAGAAAAAGTGACCCATAATCCAACCTACCTTAATATTTAATCAATGTTGTCCCAAATTAAAAATTCTGAAAACTTCATTAGAAATTAGAAAGTTTGTGGAATCAAACTCAGATATCATCATATAATAAGCATGTCTTTGAACACATGTGGTGGATATAAAAGAGCTGAAATGAAGATTTGGATTAATATTAATTGATTGAATAATTCTTTTTTTTATGGCTGTGCAAAACAAGCTATTTGAAAATGATATCTCGATCTGTATTTTTCCACAAATTGTGTTTTATAATCCAAACAATTATATTATAAATAAATCAATTATATTTTTGTACAAACAATTCATCCTCTCCTCTCTTTCTCTGTGTTTTTGCATATTTTTGTGAATGACAGTCAGCTGCACCTCAGCTGCATATAATGGAGTAAAACCCAGTGTACTTCTTCCTGATCGTAAAGCTTGTCCTTTAATATTTTATAGTTATAGAGACACAGGACGAGGAGGCAGTTTGAGCATGTCATGTAGAGGGCTCTGAGATTAAGTGGTTAAATGGTTCAGGCCCTCATAAGGAGTTGCTTTTTCTCCTTCATGCCCTGCTCCCTCTCTCCAGCCCATTCATCTTTAAATGCTTAATTCGAGAAGAGAGACATCAATCATAACTCAGACTCACAAACACACACGCCCACACACACGCCCACGCACACGCACACACACACACACACACACGCCCACACACACGCCCATGCACACGCACACACACACACACACACACGCACATACACACACACACACACACACACACACGCTCATTACTCCTATCCACATGCTGTATATTATGTAGTGTTCATAGATTGACACTACTCTGTGTACATGCATGTGTGTCTATGTGTGTGTATGTGTGTGTGTGTGTGTGTGTGTGTGTGTGTGTGTGTGTGTGTGTGTGTGTGTGTGTGTGTGTGTGTGTGTGTGTGTGTGTGTGTGTGTGTGTGTGTGTGTGTGTGTGTGTGCGTGTGTGTGTGTGTGTGTGTGTAGGTGTGTGTGTGTGTGTGCGAATTTTGGGATTCGGGAGACTTCCTTGGTAATGGAGAGATTCAGGGAGCGTGAAAGAGAGATGGAGCAATAAAGAGTAACACTCTCGTTCTCTCTCCTGATTCACTTCATGCATTTTAAAGAGAAAGCAATTATTATTTGCCCACTCTAAGAATAATTATGTCAATTTTAACAAGCTTTCTCTGGAGGCAATGATTTTTATTGTAAAACTCCTGAAGTTTTGGGGGGTAAGATATGACTTTATACACATGAACATTGAATCAAGTGATTTCCCTGCTGAGATTGAATTTGAGGCACCTATATGAAATAGAATCCAGCTGTTAGATAACAAATTTGACCTACAGGGTCTTGCTGATATTTTTATTCTGCTTATCTAATCAGCTGAATTTTTGAAATCAGACTTTGGTCAAAAGGACTACTTACTCATAATCAACTTAGACAAATTCAATTAAAATTCTGTTTAACTGCCAAAGGGGGCAGCTGTGGCTCGGATGGTAAGAGCAGTTGTTTACTCATCAGAAGGTCTGTGGTCAAATTATCCTTTGGGCAAGATGACAAAAAATCAGCCATGGAGATCCAGAATCAGGCAGTAAATCAGCATTCAAAAGACGTTATACCACCCACAGTGACAATCCAACTTTAAGCTCAATGGAAATATTAATTGTTGACGTTTTTAATTTTTAAGACACTGAACTATGAAAATCCAGACAATGCAAAGACTTGTGCATCTGAGGTGAGCGCTGACCCTAGAAATAGACTTGAAAGACAGTGTCTTTGCCTGACTGCTTGGAGTGCAGAAAACAACTATGAGTGCATGAAAACAAGATGATGAATAATGGAAAAGCAAACAGAGATCATTTGGAAGAGACATTAGCCTGGGAATATGGTTATTGCCTGTTGCCATATCAATTTTTTAGGTTCTATTGTCTTTTCCTAAATGTATAATTTAAATGTCTTTTTTTGTTTTGCTATTTTCAAAATGGTTTTACAGTTTTTTGTGTTTTAGTGTGTGAGTCTCTGGCCTTTTTGTCCTCAACTAGTATATTTTCCCACTGCATCTGCAAGGATATAAAAAATATGTTGTTTAAGCTGTATACAGTATTAATAACTTTTATTCAATTTCATGCCTGAAATTCAAGACCTTCTTGACACAAAATCCAAGTCATAAACAGAAGGGCATGAGGCTACATGCTGCTTCTAATTAAATAATGTTTACCTTACATTTCCTGGACTATTAGTTTAGCCTGTGACTGCATGGGCTGTAAGACAGCGTATGTTTGTGTGTCTGTGTGTTCATTGGGATGGAGAACCTTCGTATCAATTATTCATCTCGAGTGCTGCTCAATCAGATACTCAGGAATCCATCTCTCCCCCTTTCTCACCTGAGGGGATTACAGGAGGTGCGGCGATGGGACACATTGCACTGGTTTCAAAGTAAATTAGCATGCTACTGTTGTTCTGGCCAGGAGGAATCTGAATGTGCCACAATCGTTAACTGATGGAAGGCTAGATGATGCTCATGGCAATGGTTTTACTGGTGATCTGCTGTTGGAATAGAAGGAATTTCAACCTCCATAACCTCAGAGGGGTGCATATAAATAATAAAAAGTAAGTCATGAAGGGCAGCATAAACTGCCATGAAAACAGTGTACAGCTAGAAGGTTACTCAGTAGAGTGCATATCTCTGCCATGACTTTAAAATCTTACCTGTCCTTTTAGGTTTCTTTGCCTATTCCTCATACCTCTACCAATTTTTGAAGCAGAATCTTGCAAAACTAGGCCTGCTGAGAGAAATCAATTTCAGAAAATACCTCACTGAAGGAGAATTATTCAGTGGTCCAAACACATAATAAGCACGTCTTTATTACATGAGAACAACGCAAAGAGACGCTAGGACTGGACTTGAAAACGTTTGTACAGTATGCTAAGACTTAAATTATCATGTTCACAATGACGGCATTAACAAGCAGAGGTTTGATATTACGTTTAACATGTTTACTATGTTACTTTCCCTTATACTTATTCTTGCATTATCCCACTGGTAGTAAGCATTTAGTACTGTAGAATGTCCTTTTCACATAAATTGTCAGAAACAAAAAAACTGGGTAAATAATCAAAAAGTTATTGGATAGAAATGATTGAATGATTTTAATTTATTTAAAGCATATAATGACAAGAATTAAAATTCTCACATAGCTGAACTGACAACAATCTGAAACAATCTGAACTGAAACAATCACTTTAAGATGGAAACACAAACTTCAAATATCCCATATGTATGTTCACTCGTGTATTGTCTTTCTCCTTCCAAAGTTCTGTGGGAAAAATTACTTTTAGCCTTTCAAAATAACAAACATACAAAAAATGTGGTATCTATATCGGACAAAGATGTGATTTATAATAACAGTGCAATTAACCCTAATGGATATCACACTGATAAACAGAGGTGTTTGGGTTCTCTCCTTTTATTCCAGTCACTGCTCCTTTTTATTTTCCTTTCATGGAGGGAGCAGCATAAGTTGTGAAGGACACAACATTTTTCAGGTTGATTCCTCTCAGTGATAGCATTCCTTTTATGAGCCAGTTTTATGGCTTCCCCTCCAGTGTCTCTTGTAAGTGCTGTGACACCATGGATGTCCTCCCAGAAACCTTTTACTCTGATGGTAAAATCTGAGATACAGCGAACACTGAGCATTGTCCCTAATATCAGATGATTCTTGCACCGCTCAAGCTATGCAAGGTGACTCCGAATAGCATCATCTAACTGTTGATGTACAAACAATTCTGTGACTTATTAGTTGATGAAGAAACAACTTATTACTAATGCATGCAGTGCAGATTTTCTTAAGTCTGAGTTGTTAACTTAAGTCTTAAGTCCTTAAATCTAAGTTTTTTGTAGGGGTGTTGAGATAGTGCAGTTACAAGCTCAACCCATTCCAGAGAGACAGGGACTTAAACATAGGCTGTTTATAGTAATGTGCAGTAAATCAAATGGAAAGCAAATGGCTTGTAATTCATTTTTTGTGGCTTCTTCTTGTGTTATTGGTGGCGGTTGATTATTTAGGCAGTGCAAATATGTGGCTCAGGATACATTTGCATAATGTTTTTAAAAAGAAGGTGGTTATATAGATCCAGGATGACCCCTGAATGTGATCTTATTGCTAGAATTTCAAATGTGTCATCTATTGATCTTGGTTGTGTTCACAGCCGCACTGACAGCTGTACACTTGTGATCAGACCAACCTGGATGAATGTTAATACCAGATGTGGCCATGAGAGACAAATATTGTTCTATGGTTTCCTGCTGAAATTATGTAAAATTTACAGTTCTCCAGGTTTAAGGTAGCTTCTGCTTTATTTAAGTTTCAAATTACAGCTAGTGTAACTATTGGTTTAGCATGCCAAAGGTGTTTCAGGGGGGTCACCAAAACATGATTTTCAGGTGAACAGTATCTTGTTAGTGCACTCACACTGAGAACATACTGCAAGAAGATGGGAGGCCTCTGCTCTGTCAGTCTGTGACCCTGCATCACAGCACGCACAATGTGTAAACCTGGATCAAAGGTCAAGAAGCAAGAAGCAAATGATAAATATTCACACCGGGTTCCCCGAAGAGCAGAAATGAGAATCCTGAACATTTTACACAATTTATGTTTGTTTGTGCAGTGAAACCGCTTCTGCTGTTTGTGTAATTGTTAAAAACAAAACAACAACACTACAGTGATACCTCCAGAGGTGACAGTGTCCCTTCTTTAAAGCATCCATCACTCAAAAATGTGTTTTGAGAAATTTTTGTAAATGTCAATGATTAAGTTTGATTGTGTAAAATGAGATATGTACATATAACTATGCTGAAAAGGGAAAGTTTCTGTGGTGAATCTCAGTTCAGGACACTGATTTGTAACTTCACCTCTTGCTCAGATGCAACACAAGTGGGAAGTGAACTTTTCAGCGAAGTAGGAGACTGCTTGTGTCCAGCAGTTAAACTTTCAATAATTTACATATTCATATATTATGGATTTTTCAATGGTAGCAAAGGAATAGAATGTAATTTTTAAGTTCTGAAATTCTAAGTTCAACTTTTTAAAAAACAATTCGTATCAGATACACAGTGAATTAATTTTAATTTTTAAAGTTGTCTTCATGTCTGCACTCCACTTCTGAAACAAACAACATATTTTGATCATATTATTTACTTAATTTATGCACGCCTGTTTCATTTCAGCTCAGTGGGAGAATTGAGGATGTGTTTTGATGTTATTTATGGTTACGCTATATTTCTCTCCTCTCCGCTTTAGGTTTGGCTCTAGGTTAACCCTCTGCTAACATTCAGCGCCGAGCAGAGGGGAGACGTATGGAAATCTGGGAAACTAACACAATGTTCTGTAAAGATGTTGTTATGACAACCATGAACAAACCTTTGTTCCATCCTCAGGTCATCCCTCTGTTCACCTCCTTCGCTACTGTTTCTCTGCTGTGAACTCTTGAATATTCAACCAAATACTTTCCACAATAAAATTATAGCATTAATAGCTTCATTTTTCCTGTTGCGTCCATTCCATTGTTTTGAGTTTTAAAAATCATTTTGAGAATCAATAATTTTAAATAATAAAACCGAATCTCTCATTTATGAAAACAACTATCTTTTTCTGATTCTTTGTTTGCAAAACAACAACTTTTCAAACCTCTTGCAATTTTAATAAAAAGCCTTGGTAACTCAAAAAGTATTAAAACAAAATGATCTTAGAAATAATGAGGTTTTCTTTTTTCACTGCAAAGTGATTAACACACACGATTGAATGATTTTGTAGTGCATTATTGTAATAGGACTTGTATTGTGAAAACATAATATGTTGGAATTATTTTGTTTAATACTGTACCCATGCCTACAAATTCCAAAAACAAGAATTGACGTGGGCCATCTACTCTGCCATCCAGATGTAGCCTATCCCTCATTATTCCCATCCTTGTGATCTCATGAGAGAAGGATGTGGAAGACAACGGTGACAAGCTGATCTGCTCCTCTGTTGGACCAGGGAATGAGGGATGAGCCAGAGGAGGACAAAGACATGATAAACAGGACAATAGTATTGCTCAGAGACTGTGTGTAAAAAATAGAAAGAACAGGGGAGAAAGCAAGATAAGAGGAAGTGGTTTCCAGAAGAGGTAAATGGCTTCCAGTCCTGTATATACTGTAAGAGCAGTGGAGCGGCGTGACTAGAGAAGGCATTGACTGGCTTGGGGAGACAATAAAAATAGTGCTGACATGGTACAGCTCACGTGAGTGTGTGTGTGTGTGTGTGTGTGTGTGTGTGTGTGTGTGTGTGTGTGTGTGTGTGTGTGTGTGTGTTAGCACGTACTAGGGAAGTAGAAATAGAGACGAAAACCTTCCCAGGGCACTGATAAAAACAGAAATGATGTGACAACAAATAACAGGTATGAAAGTGAAGGAAGGGGAGAGCGCAGCTTCGATTACGGTTCCAGATGTTAAATCACACCGATTTAGTTAACTGCTGATGGGATCGATAAGGAAAATTGAGAAGGTACATGGGAAGATGGAGGGAGGAAAGAATAGAGGGGTAGTGGAGGAGAATCGTGAGAGGAAATATGGTTGCCGGCAAGAGCGGGTGAAAACGGGGGTAAAATAGAGGGAGAAAAGAAGGATGGAGGGTTGTGATGATGGATGTGCTGCTCTCATTTTGTGCCCCCTAACGAAGAGTCTAATTAGTGTTTGTGTAATTCCACACTGTCTCCTCCGCCTGTTCATCTTAATTAACTACATTCATCTTCCCCTCCCTCCATCCATCCCTTTCTTGTACCCTCCCTCCTTCTGCCCTCCTAAAATAACACACTGACTGCCTGAACCCCACCTGGACCAGACCTGCTTTTACTTACTATCTCTTTCCCTCCCTTCTCCCTGCCACTTGCTTTTGTTTCCCCTTTCTCTCCATCCTTTCACAGTGTGAATTATCCTGCCATCTCACATCTTCCTCCCTCTGTTTTCTCTCATCCTTCTCTCCTCTGTCTCCCTTGCAGCTGACTGTGTTAACACTTGGCCCATGTAAATGTCTGCTCTCCCTGTGAGTCTCCAGAGCCTTGCATTATGACAACCCATTGAGTCATTCTAGTCATTAATGTCATCAATAGACTCAGGATGTGACCAGAAATACATGACTTCATCAATTTAGTCATACGTTAAAGCCAACCACCTCTACAACAAAAATAAAATATGTTCCAGAACAACTCGCAACATCAGACAAACAAAGGAAGAAAACTGAAAATGGAGACACACGAGTGATTTCACTGCATCTGGTACTTTTTTTTTTTTATCGGTACAAGGGACAATTGGGTTTAGGGGACCATGTGAGTGGCGTTTGAAGGAGGAGGAGAGCCAGAGAGGGCCATGTGAAGTGCATTTACAGATGGAGATGACAGGGCTGTTGATGACTGGTCTGTATTGTGTTATCGTAGTGAGCTGTGGATGGATCGGAGTACCTGCCATCAGTTACCCCCACAGTCTGAAATGGCTTTCCTGCTTTCAGCCTTTCAGCAGTCAGTCACTGTGACAAAAGACTGTAGGGAGTCAGAGGCTCTGTTTCACAGCACCCCATCTCTGCACAGACACACACGCACGTTCCTCATCCCACGCACACGTGTACACACACACACACAAACTCATACGCAGCTGTAAATGTTCTGCACATGTGGGCACCCATGCACACAACCCCAATCAGAGGAGCTTCAGAAGATCAGTCCCTGCTGCACAAATCAGGAGCCATTCAAAGTTACAATGAAAGAAAAATCCTGATTTTGCATTTCTGTGTTGTAAATGTATTTATGTATTTTTGTTTGCATATGTGTACGTATGTGTGTGTGTGTGTGTGTGTGTTTTAATATCTTTATGTTTATGCATACAGATGCTCTGGACATAGCTGTAAGCTTCAGTTTGCTGAGAGCAACAGAAATGGTTTTCATCTTCTTTGGTGTGGATACCAAACAGCCATTTATACTGATAACACACCATCACAACCCAGAATATATTTCACTGCTTATATTTGCTGGCTGCCTCTGCTGCCCCAGATAGTCATCATACTGCCAAAATGGAGAGAGAGCACACACAAATGCTCAAGCCGTACCCACACACATTTGACATTGATAGCAATTACAAGCCAATCGTTCCCACCTCCTGCTGTGGGTCAGAGGTTAATCTACCAGGGTTTCACCTGACAGCACTTCCTCACAGAAGCAGAAGTAGAGGGAATTGAGTGGGGCCAAGAGCAGCGGCAAAATAGAGACAGAGCAAGGAGGAAGCCAGGAGCAAATGGGAGACAGAGATAGCAGTGTGGAGACAGAAATAAGGGGATTGAGATAGAAAGACAATGATGAAGCTTTTGGCGAGAGGAGAAGAAATGGAGAAAGTGAAAGAAAGAAGAGAGACAGTGAGGAACAGAGATACAGTGTTAGAGGACACCGACTGTCTACCAATCATGATAGTCCAAACGGGCAAAAAATCTCTTCACAGGAACTCCATGGAGCCGTCCTTTTGGGTGGAAGGTGTCTTTAGGCATTGATCTCAGATCAGCTTAGCCACTGGAATACCTAACCTTTAACAATAAAAGCAAAATGCAAATCTGACCTTAGATGACAGTGTAAGTTAAACCTCTTCCCAGTCTGCAAATCTCGGTTCCCGCTGCGCTGAGCATCACCTGTGCTGCTGCTGCTGTGTCTGATGAAATGCAGATGTTACAAAGAGCGAGTGTCAGCTGGCCTTTTCAACCTGCACCTGTTCTTTTATCATGCGTGTACATGTGTGAGTGTGTGCGTGTGTGTGTGTGTGTGTGTGTGTGTGTGTGTGTGTGTGTGTGTGTGTGTGTGTGTGTGTGTGTGTGTGTGTGTGTGTGTGTGTGTGTGTGTGTGTGTGTGTGTGTGTGTGTGTGTGTGTGCTTGTTGTCTCCAGTGTTTCTGTGATATCTGCAGAAGCACACTCATGGTGGTTAATACAGTATGGAGGCTGGTGATGTATGAGATGTCAGCAATGATTTCGTAAATAGCCCCCAAAACCCAGCCACTCTTATACATCATTAAAGAGCCATAAGAGAGCTATATACACATGCATGTACACATACTTCACACACTTAACATTTAATTATCTTCTTTTAAAAATGTTTTTTTTTGCCAAACTGTGCAAACAAACATCTTAATAAAAGAGAATGAAACAAAACCAGAACCTCCAATATTGCTATGAAACATAATACCATATACATTTGTAAATTGTCAATCTTGGGATTAATAAAGTCAATCTACAAATCTAATAATATAATATAATATAATTTGATCTAATCTGATCTAATCTAATCTAATCTAATCTAATCTAATCTAATCTAATCTAATCTAATCTAATCTAATCTAATCTAATCTAATCTAATCTAATCTAATCTAATCTAATTAGTTTTCTTTGTATAACAGAAGTTGCCACAAAGCACCAGGGCTCATGTGGAAAGGTTTCATGAATACATACTGTATATGTGATGTGAATGAAATATTATTATGATTGCTACTAAGCGGAGGCTTTGAACTGACTTCATGGTCTTGTTACCCACAGCAACAAGATCCATAGATAGATCAATGGGAATCTGATGTCTGCTTCACTTTGAGTCGACTTCTTCTCTCTGCAGTCAATTCAGACAGTCGTCTGGAGATCCACTGCTGTACGCTGATGACAAAACTCCTTAATCGTCACACACCCAGAAAGTTTGGTGCTCCCTGTAAACTGTAAGGCTGTAAGAAGTCCCATCTCTCTTCCTGCTTCCCTGTTTACGTCTGTGCTGTCAGCCCCGTAGTCCATCATCCACATGGACGCTGTGGTTAATACCTTCATGATGTTTGCTTGTCAGTCCCCAGTACTCACTTGTGTGGGTAGTGATGAGATTGACACCTAGATGTGTTGCGACTTCAGTGATAAACTATCAGTTGTTCAGTTCTCTGATTAACATCTGGATTATGTTGTGCAACAGTTAATGTTCACACAACAGACAAAGAGCCAACACAACGTGATTCTGGATTGATTTGGCTGTTTGTTCTTTACATTACAAGTAATGAAAAAATTTAAGAGACTTGTCTCAGTTGAGATAAGCACTTTATATTTGTTGATTTTACCACTTAGTTATTTCAATGTAAATTTTATACTTCATATTCTGCTCAACATCAAGTGAATATATATATATATATCTACCAAATTTTCTTTCCTCTTCATCAACTGTAAACTCATGGATTCCTTCATTGAAGCACTCTGTTTGTCACCTGCAAACATTTGGTTTTAAAAAGCAGTCTCCATGATTACAGGTCTGTCTGCGAGTGTGAGACCTGGAGTTTAGAGGGGACAAGTCAGATTTGGGATTGTGCATCAGTGAGTTATGCATCTTAGATGATTCTATCAGTGTCATTGTTAAAATTATCTTTCTGTCTCTCGTGAAGATTATGATTCCCTGTAGCAATGCACAGCTTGAATTAATTACAAAATACATTAATTTAACCACGACGACACATAAAACATGACCTTTCCAGATAGCAAATGACGGAGGCAGAAAGAGCGTTGAGTCATCACTTTGTGTTTTTGAGTGTGTGAATGTCACAAAGTGGCTTCTTTAACCAGCTGAACTTTTCCATCAAAAAGGATTCTCAACATTAAAAATAAAATGTTTGAAATGTGAAACTCAGCAGATTCTTGTTTTTTTTTTGGACCAGTGCCAGTTATCTCTTGTTGAAATTTGGGATGTTCCTCTCGCTGCTATGCTGACACTGACATCTGATGTGGAAGTTAAATAAATAAAATAATGTCTCCATGGTAATTTTCATCAAAACTGCCAAATGCAGCTTAAATATTTGACATGGAAGGAAAGAAGATCAGTGAGAAGTGAGATCAAAGGAGGGGGGAGGTATCCGTGCAAGCGTGTGTGTGTGTGTGTGTGTGTGTGTGTGTGTGTGTGTGTGTGTGTGTGTGTGTGTGTGTGTGTGTGTGCAGGGAGTAATGACTGTATGAATGTAAAAGAAAAGAAAGAGTATTCTGTTATGTGATATTTTAAACACACAAACCCCAGTGTCCTCCATGTGGTCAAAGCAAGGAACATGCGTGTGTGTGTGTTTGTGAGTTTGTGTGCGTGCGTACGTGCGTGTGTGTGTGTGTGTGTGTGTGTGTGTGTGTGTGTGTGTGTGTGCGCGTGTGTGCATGTGTACACAAGAGTGTGTTAGTCTTCAACTACTACCAACTATACTTCATAATCCTGTCACCTCTTCTTCTCCTCTCTCATCTTTGTCATCTCAAAAATACCCAAAGCAGACCCCCCCACACACACACACACCCTCTACACACTCAAAACAATTGTATTTGTCTTTATCACTCCCTCCATTTTCCTCTCCTTGCCCCTCCTTGTATTCACTCTCCTTCGTTCAATATTTCATGCAGTTGAGAGCGTATCTATTCTGAGCTCTCTCTCTTTCCTTCTCTTCACACAGACCCTCTCCTCACTCTCTTACTTCATCCACATTTCTCTTTCTCTCTCTCTGTCTCTCCATTATTCTTGCTGTCCTCCTCCTCTTTCTGCACCTCCATAAATCTCTCTCTCTCTCTGTCCTCTCACTCTTTATATCTCATTTCACTCCTAATGTTCTGTGCCCCATCTAACGCTTTCTCTCAACTTTGACTTACATTCTCTTCTACCCTTTCATTTCCTTTTCCTTCTCCCTCCCCAGTCCCGTCTCCTTCCACCCTCTATTGGCTCAGTTTGCGTGACTGTTCAAAGAATCAGGTCCTCTTCTCCTTTCTTTAACCCCTCACTCCTTCTCTCTCCTCATTCCCCCTTGGATTCCTCTCCAACCAAAACACAGTGAAAGCCCTGTTCTCTGTTTTTGCACCTCTTTTTTTTTTGCATCCCTTCCCTTGCCATTCCTCTACTCCCATCCAATCTCAGCGGCACTTCTCCTCATCCTCCGCCTCTTTTTTCCTTCTTCCGATGTTCTGTTGTACTAGGCTCCATCCCCATCGCTCCCTCCCCAGTCTCCTCCTTGCTCTAAGCCTGTACCAGTGTTGTTTTAGGCACAGCAGTGAAAGGTAAACAGAGAGATTGAAAATTCGTGTCAGTCAGCCGAGTGAGAGAGGGACAGAGAGGGAGGGAGAACAGCAGAGGTGGTGAGGGAGTGAGAGAAGGCGGGGGGAGTGTCAGTACAATTTACTAACACAACAGTGAACAGCGAAGCAGGCCAAGACACAGAGCGAGTGGAAGGCGGAGTGAGAAACAGACTCTCAGTTCAAGAAAGCCATTGAAATGCAGCGCACATACAAGTGTACAAAAATATAAAGTGTTGGCTGCATAGTCACATGAGGTTCATGTACATACAAGGGTCCTGCTGAATTCAAATGCATATTGCTTCCTTCCCGGGGCTCCAGAGAGAAATGTGAGTCCAATATGAGCCTAATGTCCAATTATCTGAGCAATGAGAAAGCTCCGATTAGATTTCGAGGTTGCAGAATGGAGCGCTTGACAGATGTGTTGTTGGCCAGGTCCGGGTTGGAAATGTCGTAAGAGCCCTGGTGTCACCACATGCACTCAGCCCCAGGGTCGTTTCTCATAATAACCCCAATACAAAAGTAATCCAGTGGTCATGCAAGCCATGCCAGAGAAAGTGAACCAGGATGAGGAGAACAGATTGAGGTTTTTTGCACGTAAAGAACACATCAACATCTGTTTCAAAAAGAAATACAAAAGTGGGAAACTGATTGGTTTTATAGGCAAACACACTTGTATTCTCTTATCATCTTTGCCTTCTCACAACTTGCAGTGTTCCACAGCCTGGGATGTAAAGGGTCACTTTAAATCAAAAACTCGTTTCCTTATTAATTCCAGGTATTTTGGCCATGTTGTGAGTTTTGGTTTTATTTGCAGAGGCCATAATAATAGTGAAGACATTAAAAAAAAACCCAAACACTATCATATTTCCATGGCAAGCGTCCTCATTGTTCCAGACCATCTTAAAACAATTTGGGAAACAGCTTTTATGTGCTAGATTATTCTCACTTCCTTGCTTATTCTAGCACTTTTGATCATATTCCGTTCCCCCACGCCCCCCACCCCCACCCCTGTTCAGAATTGCAGTATTCTCTTGGTGGTTTTTCCCTATTTCCACAGTCGAAGGTCATGATGACACATTTCTTTTTGCCAGGAGACAATGGGTTACAGTAAAGAGAACCTTGACTTCTCACATTTTTAACTAGGATGCAGTATGTCCTCCTGATGTCAGCAAGAAACCGTACAGGGTCTTTTCTAATGTCCGAAAATGATGTTGCTTTTTAAGGATTTATAAGAAATATTAGGAAATATGTATTTATTTTCTCACCCTGAGTTAAATTCAAATTGTAGCAAAAGCGTATTTCTTAAACCATCCTGAAAATCCCGGCTTCTCACACATGATCAGTTTTAGATCATGTGCGAGACAATTTTATGAAAGAAAAGAAGACTGACCTCAAAATAGTTTGTATTATATATTATTATATTATTATTGGTATAATTAAATTCATATTGGATGCTTATCACCAGGGTAGATCTCAGGTCATTTCAGCTTTTATACCTCAGAGGAGAACAGAGGAAGCTTAATGCTTTAATAGAAAGCAAATGGGAATTAGAGCTTACTATAGAAGTTTCAGATGAAGACCAGTATAGAATGCATCGAACACAATGTACTTCTACCAGCTTGCGAATGTGGAGAGAGTTAGGTTGGAAGAAGCTTATTCAGTTTGTAGAACCCCTCAGATCAAAAGCAGATGACTGAAGACCCAGCAACCTTGTCGGAGTAACCTGGAGGCTAACAATGCCCATATTTTCTGTAGCTGCACTAAATTAGAACCTTACTGGACTGAGGTAAATGCAAACTATAAAGAAAACTCTGGAATGTTCTATACCAAAGAGCTGTGTTGGGGTGTACTGTATTTCAAGAACACTGACGATGCTGTACAATGACAGAACAGTTATCAGGCAAACTTTTTTAAAGCCAGTGTAAAGTTATAACAAGCAACTGGTGTAATGTTCCACCTCCAGGGAGAAAGCAATAGGTAGGAGTTGTTCAAGACATTTGTTCAACATGAAAGCTGACATAACAGCTAACTGGGAAAAATGGACCATTTACATGAAACATGATTCCGTATCAGAAAGACTTCAAAGCCTCCACTTCTGTTTTATTTATTTTTTTGTCTTTTATTGTATTAATGCCTACAGTGGTCTGTCTAGGATTGAAATCCTAATCAATGTGAAATTAATACTGTGTATAAAGACATGAAAAGAAGTCAAAGAAAAGAAAACAACTGAATTGTGATTTTGATATTTGTTGTTTCTAAGAATAGGGAGGAACTCTACCGCTTATGTCTATGAAGAATCTCAAGTATTGCTAGAAAATTATTATTATTTTTTAAATTTAATATACTCTTTTGATCCCCGAAGGGAAATTAAGAATGCACACTCTAGCTAATGATTCAAATGCATGCATATATATATATTAGTGTGTACAGGCCCCTGTAGCACACACACACATACACAAGGGGGCCTGTAGGCATGCAAGGGAGGTAGAGTGGCAGGCAGCTCCATCTTGGTGCGCCTTAAATGAGCAATTTGTAAAGGGGACGGCACCTTGCTCAAGGGCGCCTCGGCAGTGCTCCAGAGGTGAGCTGACACCTCCCACTGTCACTTCCGGGTTTCTCTTCAAGGAAATTACTGAAATTTTGGGCAACATTTGCTTAAAGATTAGTGATTAAGATTAAGTGTAAGAGGAAGTCCAATTTTTAATTCTTAAACCATCCTGTCACATCTCTCACACATGCTGGGCTTTAATTAAATGCTGTTATTGTCTGGGGCTGTCACTTGAGACGTCAGCTGTTCTCATCATCTGGTTGTCTACTAATATCCAACAACCCAGTGATGCAGCACCTCTAGTTCAGTCCTGCTGCTATGGGTCCACCTCTACCTCCCCATCATCATGGAATCTTATTAAATCAGTCTCAGCAGAGTCATCAGACACCACCACCGCTGTCTGAGCTCCATGGGGGGATTTATCTTGTTGCTGCTCACAGCAGACGGGCCTTCAATCGCAATGTCCCTGAAGAGTCTAACTGCCAAAGACTGACATAATCATCTGCTGTAATAATTCCCTTTACTTCATTCTTTCGTCTCCCCATTGAAATATCAATTTCATGTTTCCCCAGTAAATTCTAATTAACAATCATTACATTGATGGCTTGACTCACGATTGGAAGCAAGGGTAAAGTTAGCTTGGTTCTGACCAGTGTGAATAAAATGATCCTATATAAAAAGCTTGCAAATTCTAATTTTACATTTCTTGTTTAATGTGCACACACACAAAAGTATAAACATATCATTTGGCAATTTTGCATGCATTTGATTATCAATATGAAATTAAATACAGACGGTATAGGGATCATGTCAGTATGAGACCCCCCAGCGATCAGTGAAGACTTCAGGAAGTCACTGCTGAGAGTGTCTGATGAAGTGCTGTGTTCATGATTTCCACTGTTTGATGCGAACATGCTTTAGGTGACTGTTAGCCATTTAAATTTGGAAGATAAACCAAAAATGTTGGTTTATTTTCCAGCAGCACAGTCACTATAACTATAGTACTATAGTTATAGTGACTGTGCTGCTGTTACTATGTAGTGTTGCAAGTAAACAGAGATATAACATAGAGACTGAGGGAAAGACAGAAAAGACAGGGGGCAAGGACAGAAAGCAGAGGATAGCTCATTAAAAAGCTGTTTACCTGCTGCAACTGTGAGAGATGGAGAGAGAAGCAGAGGCAGCAGAGACTGGAAGACCACCTAAGACAAAGCCAGACAGAGACAAAAGCCGGGCCAAGTGTTTGGGACAGTGGCGATGAGAAAACTTGCATTGGACAAAGTAAAATAAGGAGAACAGAAGAGCAGAAAGTGTGAGAGAAAAGGGATATAAAATGGACACTTCAAGAAAGAAGTGAAAGGACTCAAAAAGACAGAGGGATTCCCCGATGACATCCCATGTCTCTCTCTTCCTTGCTCTCCTTCTCCCTATTTCCCTCCTTTTCCCCTAATAAATCATTCTGACTTCTCCTTAACCAACTCATTCCCAGCAGGCGGCAAGAAAACTGTAACAATCTTTCTCTTAACTGCTATTTCTCTCTGTTTCTCACTCCCTTCCCTGTCCCTTTACCTGTCTGCCTTGTTCCCCACCCTCTCACAAACACACCTTTGATGCTCAGTTTGTGGCAGTAGAACTGACAGAGAGGTGCAAATTACTGGAAATATTACCATGTCTCTGCAGGACAATGCTGGGGGGGAGACGCATAAGCCACGTCACACCTGCATGAAGAGAACTCAGTTATAATGTAATATCTTTAATTATAATGGTCAAAATGCCAGTTATGCAAAAACAAGCACAAAAACTCAAATCACTTTCATATCAGTGTGAGTATAGCTCATATACTGAGCGGCACACAGTTTGTGTATTGTCTTCATCGTGAATGAGAGATTACAGGAGCTGCATAAGAACCCCTGTTAATGTTTGTAACTATGGGGGGTGGGGAGGTGGATGCACGTGAAATCAGCGCTGTATTAAACTGAATCACAGCGTCTGGGGATCCAAGCCGGGAGGATATTTGCCAGAGGTGTTAGCAGACCCATTTTACTGAGCCTCATGCCCCACTATTTTATTAAAAAATGGACTCATTTGAATTGATAGCACTGGATGATGAATAATTTTCTTTTATATCCTAAAACAAACTAATGTCAGCCATGTTTGAGGCGTGGCGTCAAACGTAAACATAAACCTAACTGACTTTTAGTGTGAGCTGATGTTGTCTATGTTCTTTTTGGACTTTGAGTTTTGACTTTTTGTTCTTGCTACTATTAATCAAACCCCACTGACAATTAGCATTAGCTGATCTTAAATGTTATAACTGTTATCCTATAATGAGAAATAACATTACCTAATATTAACTCTGTTTGAAGCAGAGCTAATATTAGGAATGCAAACCTTTACCCTGCTAAAAGCTACCATGAGCTAATGTTAACTTAAATTAAGGCCTCATCAAATATTATGTAACCCATTTAACAACCAACATTAATTAACTAACGCCACCCAGTTTTATAGCACAAGCTAAATATTTCCATGCTGCTTCTGTTGTGTTCTGTAATTCAAATGACACCATTTACCTTTGCTCAACACACATACTGCATATTTCTACTTGATGATTTGTGTTCACTAGAATTTCTGTGTGAACCTTGCATTTTATACCATTACACCCCCCCCCCCCAAAAAATACTTTAGTTGTTTGACTTCTGGTACAAAAAAAAGAACCACAAATCCCTCGTCAAGACACATTGCATTAACATTGTGTGCATTTCTGTAACAATGTAATAACAGTGGCCTGTGTCCTATAACAGAACTTTATGTGTTGAGAGTCATCTGCTGTATTGCGGTGTGGCGTCTGTGCGCATGAGGGAAGCTGCAGCCTTGGAAAAAAACAGCCCAGTGGCTGCAGCCAGATGGGAATTCAAGGCTTTCTACTTCAATTCCGACGGTGACTGTCGAACAGTTGACTGAAAACTTGAAGTGTTAGTGATGCCTGATGCTCAGAGCCTCCGCCTCAGCGTTGGAGGAGTGCGCTCCGGCCGCTGGAAGGGGGTGGAGTTAGAAAGTGAACGAGCGCTGCCTAACAAACAGAGAGGAGAAGGGATAGAGGGGGAGAAAGGAGAGAGACGGGTGGGCAGGCTGTTCACTGCAAGCGATGGTTGTCGGATAGAGTCGTGAAAACCTAATGAAACTGGCTGATTTATTCCTGGGCAGCGATTTTGCAGCGCTTTATTGCCCGGCGTGCTCTGAATCTGTTGGACCGCTGGGAGAAACTGCAGCAGCGCGCAGACACCAAGGACGGCTTCTGAAAGAAGAGGACTTGTTCATTACTATTTCGGCTTTTCCATTAATTTGACTGACAGGTTGACTTTTTTTTTTTTTTTTTTTTAACGCACACAACTCTTTCACAGCGGACAGAGCCGTTTCATGCCCGGAGGAGGACGCACGACCTCCCGCTAGGACCGCACACCGGGCTCCCACGCTCCCGTGACGCGCTCAGAAGCAGCAGTCCCCGGTGAGGACAGAGGACCGGGCGCAACACGGTCATATAGGGGACCCTCTGACAAGGACATCCATTTGAATCCCTGGGATTTGCAGGGGAGGGAGGGGGCGTACTGTCTTAAGGGGGGGGGGTCACCTCAGTCACTTCACACCTCTATAGACTTTTTTTAACAGTTATTAACCAGAGCAGGTCTGATCTCTTTGTATGCATGCATGAAGATTTTTGTTTCCCCCTCTCTCCCGTCTGTTAGGCATTTGCTGGGATGTTGGAGTCGCGTTGTTTGGTGGGGTGAAGGGACCGAGAGACTGGCCGGAGAGCGCGCAGGGACGGGGGCCTGGAGAGGAGCCGGCGGGAGCATGGCTCTCGCAGTGATGTCTCTCTGGGTGCTAACGAGTCTTACCTGGGCGGACGTGCTCCAGGTGTCAGCCAACAGGCACTCCGTGTACTGGAACAGCTCCAACATACAGTAAGACCCCCCCCCCATCCCCACCTCCCCCAGTCCTCCTCCTCACTGCTCCTCATGCGTTTCATTGTATTAAAGGTCTCTCTGATCTCTCTTTCCTCCTTGTGCTAAAGTGATCTAAAATGTCCTGATTTGCACTCCCTGAGTCAGTCTCACACCATCACGCCTTCAGCATGATGAGTGCTGCTTTGAGCCTCACTCCATGGTGTCTGGTGGAAGGTCTGCAGCAGCCACCTTCATGGTCCCTACCTCTGTCTGTTTAAATTGGAAGGAATTATTTCAATCCACAAACACTGTGCAGACAGGCTCGCCGTGTTTCCCTGCGTCTGATTTCTGAGCTGCTCCATCAGACCCCTGCTGTGAATACAAGGTGGCTTCAAAATCATCTTTTTTCAACAGCCTTACTAAGTCGGACACATTTAGTTTTTCTGATTTGTTCACATTCATCTCCCTCGTCTTCCCCTTCTGCTTCGTATTCTACCATGAAGAATGTGGTAGAAAGAAAAGGAAGAGCATCACATGTGATGTCCTCCTCTCTCTCTCCATCATGTGGCTCTCCTCGCAGTCGTTCAGTGTTCTCTCTCTGTCTTCTCCTCTATCTGGTTCAATTAGGAGCTCTTCTTCATCCTGACCCCATTGTGTTGTAGCAGTGTCAGTATTCAATCTCTCCTTCTCGCTCCTTCTGCAACTAATTCCCTCCTTCTATCCCTCTCTAACCCCCCTTTCTTGTTTACGTTCAGTCCTTTGGCCTTTTTGTTATCCTCCTAATCCCTTGCTCCTTGCCACATCTCGATTCAAGTGAAAAGGCTTATTTTTCTCTCCCGTTTTCCAAAAGCTCTCCTGTTTGATACTGTCCTTGTGAGTCCATAGCTCTGCTGTTGGTTCTGTAAGAACATAGCCTGTCTGCAGCAACACGGTGTAGGCTTATCTCGCTTCTTATAATTCACTACAAAATCTTGACTTCAGAAGTACAAGCGTCCCTTCTTTAGGTTGCACTCGTATAAAAACAGTCTTAGAAATACACATTCACCCTTACTGTGTTAAAAGCAGAAGCTTTTTCTCTCAGGGCGAATTAGACGGATGAAATTTTGTTGCTTTACTGATGAGTACAATATCTGAATGTAGCATTGGCTGATTTTTGGATGACATTTTGAGAGAAAAATCATTTTAATCTTCTCAACATTTTGACAAAGTGATGAAACGATCGGCCCAAATCTTAGGCCCCCGAGATGCACAACAGCGCATGTCACACATTAACACACACCTTCTTTTCTTGCTCTCCATTTTGTGGTGAATCTTCTCAATGTATCAGTGATATTTCAGCTACCAGGAATAATTTTTAAATGATCTCACTTTTGTGGAATTTACCAGGGTCCTATGAAGAATAATCAGATATGGATTAACTGACCTTTTGTGGCTACTCTTTATTAAAGACGTAAAGAATAAGAAAAATGAAAATGTAGTGTTGTTTTTGCAGGAAGAGGATCAATGACTCTGTCCATCGGCAGTAACTGTGGACCAGTGATTTTATTTTACATAATAAAATATAGACTAGAAAATGTACGCCCTACAACATAATTACAATACATGAATACTGCATAAAGTAATGGAGTGGAACACATAAGGGTGTTATGAGTTGTGGTACCACACCGTAAACAATATTAGTTCTCCTTAATGTGATAAAATCGCCACCGCATATTTTAGAGAAAATAATTTTCTGTTATTTGCTGCGAACACTGTCTGGCTGATATTTTTCCATAACTCTTAATGTAGTAATTTTTAACGTCCTCCCTATTTTTTTTCGCTCTACTATAGTAGTAAATGCGGATGAAATTTTTACCTTTATGTTTCCGATCAACTACAGAAAATTTAGATAAAAATGTCGAGAAGGAAGCATAAAGGAAACAGGAAGAAGCGAAGCTGGGACCGTGGTTACAGTCAACCTGATGCGATATGAGCAGTTTTAACCTTCGGAGATTGTGTACTTACTTAAGCAATTTGTCAGCTGCTTTTTGCTGTATGTTCAGGCTGTTAAGTAAAAAAAAACAAAAAAACAAAAATTGCTGCAGTTGATTTTTCAGACAGAGCAGTGGGAAGACGAAAGCAGTCTGGAGCAGCTAGACCTTTAACCTGACTGCCCAGGACCTGAGTACTGCAGAACCCTGCAGTCTCTCCTCCCTCCTCACATTCATCGCCAGTACTGTTTTCATCCCAGCAGCAGAATATTCTTAGAGCCTGCAGTGTGTGCGCGTGTGTGTGTCTTTTCTAGAAGACTGTGGTTAATTAAAGAGTGCTGTATCTCAGCGGACCCGCCTCATCCCTGAAACCTATCTCTCTCTCTCTTTTGCAGTGCGATGACAGTGTCTGAGCGTTGAGTTGGGATAACTTTTTCAGTGCAGCCTACTTATTGAATTAAGAGACAAAGGCACTGTAGACAGTGGCACAGAAAAAGAAGATAACACGATAACCTGTCTAATCTACTTTTTTTCATATGCATCCCATCCACGGATCTCATTTCCTGCATTCATTTTAATCCCTGTGCTCAACATCCGACATGTGTGGGTTTCCCTGGCGTGCCTCTAGCCATTGGCGATCGGCCCTCTGAAGTTTCTAGCTCGCGGTGCAGTGTGAAGGTTAAGAAGGCCAATAATAAGCTCTCGTATAGCTGTCAGTTTGAGCGGTAAACACATTGTAAAGCCTCAGGACCATAGAGTTTCTCGAACAGCTCCTGACCTGGAGCCACTCATCAACTACAAGAGACAGGCTGGATTAACTCCTTCACACACATTCTCAGGCACACGCATAAGCATACTTCTGCACATTCTAGCATGCTCATTTATATTTATGATTCTGTGACTACACACACACACAGAAATGCATACACACGCACACACACGCACGCACACACACACACACACACACACACACTAACACACACACACACACACACACACACACACATCCCAAACACTGTGTCCTTTTTGTAACTTTGAAAAGATGGATCATTTCCTGCGTGTGCATCTTGCACAAAGGCTATTGCCACCACCTATCAGTCACTCGTCACTGATATACCTGTGTGTGTGTGTGCGTGTGTGTATATGTTTGTATGTGTGTGTGTGTGTGTGTGTGTGTGTGTGTGAATGGGATGGGGTGGCACATGTGTGTGTTTGCATGGTTACAGATGTCTCTGTTCATTGATGGGTGACCGGAACAAAAACAAATCCATCAGTCCATTAAATCGCACATTATCTTCTACCACCTGGCAATTAACCGCCACTGTGAGCGTGTGCGTTTTTGCACATTGCTGTGTGCACACGTGTACGATGGTGTGTGTGTAATCTAATAATGCAGCAGTTCACTGCTTTGCATAATACATATCAGGTGATATCTCTTAATTTATCAGTTGAATATTTCCTCAACGATTAGGGTGAGAATAAACAAACCCAGTAGTATTTGGAGCCATAGCTTTACATGTTTGTGTGTGTGTGTTATGTGTGTGTGTTTGTGTGTGTGTGTGTGTGTGTGTGTGCGTGTGCGTGTGTGCGTGTGCGTGTGTGTGTGTGTGTGTGTGTGCGCAGGCCAATGACACTGTCACCTTATCGTGGGCGCCGCTGGAATGAAGCCAGCTATCGCAAGCAGAATTTGCCTCTCATATAAATGCACATGTGTATGTGTAGTAATCGATGCCAAGGTGGAACTTGTTTTATATTCATCCTGCTCGTCGGGGTGTGCAGAGACACGCCACGCAGGATGGGACAGAAATAATTTAAATATGAGACGAGAGACAGTAAGAGAGAAATAGTATGGAGCTGTTTGGGGGGAGGGTGGGTCATCAGGAAGAATACAGATAGATGGTGGTGAATAAGAATAGAAGAAGAGTGTTATCATCATCATCATCATCATCATAATAAAACTTGTCCAATGCCCCAATCCATACACTGAGTGCATGCCAGGCCCAATGTGTGTCTCAGTGTGTGTGTGTGTGTGTGTGTCTGTGTGATAGAGAGAGAAATGTAGACACAGGCGATAGGATTAAGCAGGCCAATCAACCATACCCTTGACAGCAACACAAACCTATCTGTCTCCCAGCCCCACTTAGAACAACAACATTTACATTTATGAATATACACACAGTGGAGAGTATTACTCACTCACTATCACGAGGCGCACGGCCTGCCTGCGTGCACGCGCGGTCGTGTACGACCCATCCATCATTGATGTTTGTGCTGCCGCTACGTGTCAACTACCACTCATTGACACAAACACACACACACACACACACACACGATGGAAACCTCACACACCTGCCCAGTGATCATCGCAGTAGTTACGCAGACACATTGGTCAGACTTTTAATTAGTAACAAATAATAAGGCCACGTCAGGTACCTGTGAATAATACCGATCTGTGCGGCGGTGTGTGGGTGTGAATGTGGGTGTGAATGTGGGTGTGAATGTGCGTGTGTGGCGTTCACACACCTGCACAGAGACGTCATTAATTAAAGGAAATGGGGAAGAGCCGTGTGACGGATGGCGACTATTTGCATAATGAGATCCAGTGGTCTTTTCTAGCTCTGTGTGTCTCTGGTGCTGTTTCTCTCTCTATGTGGGTTTCTAGAGTATATGTATTAATTTATGTTTTCAGTCACATATTGTCTAGTAGGTGAGTCCAGTAATATGGAATGTGTGGAAGGAAGAATAGATTAAATTAAGAATACATGAATTTTATTGCCTGTTTACAATTTAAAGGATGAGGTAGAGGTTCTTGTCTTGAGAAAAGCATTCTCGTGGTGGTTGTGATAATTTGGCAGATGCAGCATAAGGCTTGATGTGACTGCTATCAGGGTCAGTCAAATTAATGTGAACCGTGTTTATTTTCAAGTGCTGCAAAATTTTTGTACATTCCTTTGAGGACTGGATTTCCTTCACCTCGACTCACCTCGCCTCACACCTTCTTTTTAACAACTCTTTCTCTTTCATCTTGTTAATCCTTCACCTTTTGAGATTTTGTCCATGACCACCTCAAGCACACAGATCGCGTAAATTTACACACATGTGCGTACACCCAGACCCACACGCAGTTCTTGATTTTTTAAAAATGGGACAAATCTGAAATAAAAGGCGCATCCTGTTTTCCTTCATCCCATGATTATATCACTTATTTCCTCAAAAAATGTCTCGCTTACGTGATGGACTAATCAGAAGCATTGATGTGGAAACGGACTATTGATACTCAGCGTTCATGCTTGTCAACTGGTTACTGTAAATATTTGGATTCGAAGGAAGCGGCTTTTTGAGGATTCTTGGGATGCAGTCCTGTAAAAACTAAGCTAAGATAAGTCTGACCTTGTTGAACAATTTTGATGCAGTTTAATAAGGGACTCATGGGTTGAAACGTTGGTTGCGCTTGGTGTTGGTTTGACTGCTTATTCCATTCTCTCTGCTCAGTGTTTTTCACAGATGCTTTCTAAGCTGTATTTATCAGTTATTTCAGAGTTATTGCTCTCTCAGTCATCATCTAGATCTAAAAACACTCCTACTGCACAGTGTATAATTTAAGCGTGATGTTGATGAAATTCATTAAACAGTGCAATATCCAATGTTTCACTGGTAGGAAATGTAATTTTGGTCGCCAACCTCAAAGGAAGCGGTTGTATGATGGGCTGTGGTGGATTTAAGAACGAAGAACTGTATTTAGTTCGTCCTATTCAGTCAGACTCAGTTTCAGACTTTCAGGCATACAAAGAGTTATTTGTGGAGTGGGTGGAAATCTATTCAGTCGCGTAAATAAAATGTGTATAAAATGTATTTATTGAAAACATGAAATGGAAAGTAGTGCATTTAATTCCACTTAATGTACTAAAGTATGTGGACTTGTTAATAGGACGACAGTGTTTTGGCACTGCCCACTTGTGTTGATTGGCTGTCATGTGGCTGAAACATCAAGGATAATGCATGCAGAACCAATATGTGTTGATGATGTGATATGGATCGGAGTGTGTCCTTATCAATCCCAGACCAGTGATTTATGGGCTCCATGACACCAACGAAGCCACAAATTTACACAAAACGCTTTCATTAGATGTGAAGAAAATGCACGGTGTCATAGTTTGAGTGTGTGAGAGTCTGCTCTCACAGTTTTGTCTGACATGATTTTTGTTTGAAATAAAACATGAATGGCATGTTTGGATTCCAGACACTCTATGTCTCAGTAAATTTCAATTTTTGTGTGTTTTTTCAGGGGTATGAGTGTTTATCATTCAGCATCATTCACCACCTGCTGTGGACCTTAAAAGCTTTGAGCAGTTGGAGCTCAACAGAATTCTGAAGCAGGCAGGATGATTTTTTTTCTTCTTAAAACAGCTGATAAAAGTAGTTTATCTTTTTGCCTAAAGGGATAACCAATATGTCTGCCTATAATTACGTTTCAGGGTTTGGTTCTGTCTAGAGTGTCCTGTGCTTCAGTTTACACCTGCTTCCCACAAATGAAGCCGTGATTGATCGCTTTGTGTTGTTTGTGTTACGGCTCCTGTATTTCCTCTCAGAAATGCTGTTTGGACAGCTTGAAAATGATTAAAAGCTCCCGTGTTCTGGCAGCACAGGACCGGGTCGCCCCATTATTGTAACTGTTCAACACCGACAAGCTGAGAGTCACACCTGTGTTCTGGCGCTCACAGGTGTGAAGGGAGGATGAGCACCAAATACATTGTGCAGGTTTTTTCCTCCATAAGTGTTGCATATTCTCAGATTATTTTCACAATAATTAATCTGGTATTTAAAATTAAAAAACAACAACATAAATTTGTCAGAAACAAAGTTCTTTTCGGCTTGTCAGGTTAGGGGTCACGCCACAGCGTGTCCTCCTTTTTTCATTTTTAGATGAAGGCTCATATTTGTTTGGCAAAGTATTTTAGGCCGGATGCCCTTCCTGCTACAACCCTCTGCAATTCTACAGTTGACATTGGTTTCTGCCCCCGTAGGGCTGTAGATGCCCATCATGCTTGAAATGCTCATCTCAGTGAAGCACCAATTGACATCTATTAACTAAAAAAGTATTTTGTCCAACTGGCAATCCAAAAAATGAAGACTCTTTTTAAGTAATGATTAAAGCAATTATCCAACAAAAAACAAAACAAAAAACCCCCTGGAATTATAATTAATGGATTTGAATAAAGTAAATTTTATTTTGATCAACTAAACACACGAATTGATGCAGCTATTTTTTCAGCTGCTATTTTTTGGGTCACAGTGACTCCGTTCTTGATCTCAAGATAAAAACAGGAAAGGTAGGTAGTTGTGCAGTCCCTGTAAAAACAAGATTTTATTTTCATAGTCTTTCTTTGAATCTATTCTCCCCTTTTATAATCCCCTTCTTTGTCATTTAGCTCCCCTCCCACCACTCTACACTCTCAAAATGTCAAAAATGGCTTTTTTGACTGGAGTTACTGCTTTTCAGAGAGTGCATTTTAGCCGTTTGTCAAACAGGTTACCTGTCCACCGTTCTCTCCCGACATTCAAACAGAATATGAATGAGCAGCATAAACTCACCTCACACCACACACCATCATGGGACCGTATCATTGTCGGCTAAAGATGGAGATCCATCTAATATCGCAGACAGTGACAGATTTGTTCCATGCACCAAAAGTTAAACACCTCAATATTATGATTTGAAGATTTGCTGTGGTCACTATGCTCACTGCTTGAACTCCCGGTAATGCGGTCTCTGTCTATGTGAGTAATGTGAAGGCATAGATAATAAACCAGTGACAGGAAAGCGATACTATATTTTCAGGACTGACTGGATGTCATCATAAATTCTCAGAAGTCACACTGCAAGAACAAGAGGAGCGGCGTCAGACTCATCCAGCTTTGTGCTGATGTAAGTTAAAACGGTGCCCTCTGAGGTGGATGAATTACTTTTCTGGAGAGCCGCATTATTAAGTGACCTCTGTCCCTTCTTATCTGGAGATTTTAGGCAAATGTGGAGCAAAGTTACTATTTATCTTCCCCACCCATGTCTTAAATTTGAACAAAATTATCCACAGAGATCAACTGTCTTGCATTAAAATACACTCACAGACTCTGGCACATTTTTCCTGTGTTGTTATTGATATTAACATTATTCTCTGAGCCGGCACCTCAAACTGGAGCAGATCAGGTGCTAATAACAAGGCTGTGATGTTTACACACTGTTTCAAAGCACTTTGTGTGTGTCTACGTTTGTGTGTGTGATGTCTACTCCACTCCTTGCCAACGCTCTTGACTCTTGTGGGGAGATTCTAATAATGGAGACTGTCAGTTCCAGCATACACATGCACACGCGCACACACACACACACACACACACACACACACACACACACACACACGATGTGTCTGTGATGTGGCTAACAGTAGTGGTGTCTGAGGCTACGCTGAGCCCGAAGTGGTCGAGTGTTAATAAACTCCACTGACACGACAATTAGGAACCCTACTAATAAAGCAGAAGCAGCTGTTTCCATCTCTCTGTCTTTCTCTCTCTCTCACACACACACACACACACACACACACACACACACACACACACACACACACACACACACACACACACACACACACACACACACACACACACACACACACACACACACGCACACACACACACACACACCAGGAATCAACTGTCACTGGCCTGCAGTGGCAGGGAGGCGAGTCACTGCTTTGACAGCAAAAATGTCTATTGCTGCTCGCTTTGGAGATAGTGATGCTTATTGTTGAGCCTTTATGAGAATGATCTCTTCACCAAAGCTTTAAGAACTTACGATCTAAACTACGAACAAACAGCAAGGTTGGATCTGAGTGTAGCTGCAATGTAACCTGTTTTTATAAGAAACAATAAGCTTATGTGCGAGAAAGTCTTGATTTTTCAGAAAATAATGCAAAAAGGCAAGGTCCACACTTCACCCAACGGTGGAGGACACGGAATTATACTTATTCCATCCACAGAGAGAGCTCAGGAGTGACGGTGAGGGTCTTTAATTGAGGTTTTATCCATTTAAGCTGTCACTAAGAGGCCAACTCTGAAACCTTTTAACCACTCTCTGCTCGGTAATGACACAAATCAGAGAGGAAATGTGTCTGCGTCCTGACGTTAGTGCGAACGTGCAAAGATGTGTGTGTGTGTTCTCATTTGTTGCTGTGAGTGAAGCAGGAGGGTAATTATGCGGAAATTGGGAAATGGCTAAGTGAATTATGACCCTGTTTCAGCAGAAGGCTTTAATCAGTCCCAGCCAAGCCTGGGAGGGAGGCAGAAATGCTCGCTATGAGCACTCTGCTCCTGATGACAGCAGCAGGCACTCAGTAAAACCGACTGTCAACCAGTTTGATATGTGAGTGGAAACCAGTTAGCACTTCTTATGGAGCAGCTGTATTTAGAATAACTGGTAGAGGGTTCATGTACAATCATGAGGCAGAAGCAGTCGTTTTTCCAGAGTGTATTGTATCTGCATTCAGGGTGATTGTCACACACAGTATTCACTTTTGTTGTCATTTAACATCATTAGGCATGCAGCTACTAACTGATTTATCTTCGCAATGAATCTCCATATTTTTCTACAACTTATTTTGATCAACCATTAGATGTCAAATGTCCCAAGTTGCATGTTTGAATTCAAGAATCTCTGAAATAATCAGTTTACAGTGATGCGATGGAAGTGTTTGAGCCCAGCTGCGAACTAGATGTTTGTATAATCAATGACTAGATCTAAAGCACAGGCAGTTTTAAATATTTGTTTAACAAATAAAAAACAACAATATTTTATTAATTTTTAATTCTGTCAAGTCACTCAGTGCCGCTCGTGTGCGCATTGATTATTTATTGTCAGGATATGCTGACACGTGACAAGTTTTTTTTGGCACCCAGTGTGAAAAGAGACAAGAACAGAACATAGATCCGTCCACACGAGGTCTGTTTGGTGCACCTGACCAATTAGTTAAGGTTTGTTAAAATCAGCCTTGCTGTTTTTTGTTTTTTTAGTTTTCAGGTACACATATTTACTTTATATTACTGCACAAATTGTCTTAAAACCCCAGTAAGTGCATAGAATTATTTTCCATAGTAAAGAAAACAGGAGAATGATCTGAATATATCCTGTGCATGGTGTTACACCCCGCAAAGAACCTGAAAATTTCCCCACTGTGGGACGAATAAAGGATTATCTTATCTTATCTCATGAAATTCTTATTTTGACCAAGCATTACAAATTGTGATCGATGCAGTGCACTGTAACACAATCTTTTCTTGCACTTTCCTGCCCTTCATGTTTATTTGTGTGTTTACTGGACGGCTTATGTGTGGATAAATTATGTATTTTATCCGCTGACGTATGAATAACCGTGGCTTCTCAGATGTGTGAGCGTTCAGCATTACGGCTGTGTGTGTGCGTGTCTCTGTGTGAGTCTGACGGTTCTGGTCTGGCTGACTGATGGCGTCCTGCAGACATGTCGCTTCTCTCGCAGATGTTTCTCGTCTCTCTCGCTGTCGTGCTTTGCCCTCACCTTCCTGCCTCTGCCTCTCCATCCCTCATGCTGGTCCGGCCTCTGGCATCACTTATTCTCTTTCTTATTGTCATCCTCTGCATCACCTCACCGCTCGAGTCGTTCCCCAGATCACAGGATGAGCTCGCAGTGTGTGCAGGTGTGTGCAAATTATTCTTCATGAGGGTTTCCAGTTCCTGCATCACTTCTTTTGTAGTTGGGTAATGTTTGCCATCAAACTCTCTTGCATGTTTTTGTATTGCATGAATCATTATCTGATAAATTAATGTCAGCCTGCAGAGAATTAAGTGATAATCAGTAGATATTTTTTAGCAACATACCCTTGTATTATAATCATTTAGTCATGGTTTTACGTGTTTCTAGGACGCAGTGCTTCTCTTGTGGTCATTTATGTCCGTCTGCTACATTCTTTACTAAAACTGATGAAGGATGAGAGTCCGACATCCTCAGTTTTGCTGTGATTTTATTTGCTACACCAAAGAACGAAACCGAACCACAACTAGCAAACAACGGATGTGTTGTGTATCTGGTTTCAGTCATCACCACCACTCCTTGGATTATGACTCCAGAACTTGGCCCCATCTCAGCTGTGTGTCCTGCCTTTACCCCAGTTCTCGGTATATACATTTGCGGAATCTTGATGATGAACATGTTCCTTCTTTTTTTCCCCCCTGCTCTTCAAGTAAAGGTTTTGTTTTCAGTCATTCCATCTGTAAGAACTTGTTGCAAAACTGTTGCATTCCATTCAAGCGTCTGAGAAAATACTCCTATTAACATTGTTGTGTTGCATTAAAAGAATTGCCATCGTTAACGACATACTGTAAAAACACGCTCCATTTTTGTCTTGCTGAGGGGTTTTTCATACGACAGTCTTTCATCCTCCTGGGTTGTGGGAAGTGTTTTCACTGAAATATGGTTCAATGGATTTAAAGAAGAGAATCATGAGGATAGTTCCAGCTCTACATGGAGTAGAAGTGGTCGATGAAATAAAATCTACACAGTTATATTTCATTGGTGAAACAATTTCTTTCTTTTATAAATCCTTCTTAGGCTGGAATGCCAAATGGAGACTTCTTAAATGTGAGAATGTGATATTTCTGTTAATTTAAAATTGGAGATCTTTGTGAAAATATTTAATATTTTTAGATTTTTATCAACCTTTGCTTTTGAGAACAAGTGACAAATGCGCACTCATTATTGACAGGTTATTGATAATTGATTGAAAATTATTTGCAGCCCTAAGATTCAGTTTTGAATTACAATATTCTATGTGATCATTGTGATTCTTCTTTATATTTTGGTGGGTGAAGCTTTTCAATCATCAGCCCTGAACATCATCAGTCTGAGCGATCAACAGGACACTGAGGTTTAACAGGAAAACATTTATGGATATAATTTTGCCACAACTTCACACTAATTATTAACTCCTTCAAACCCTACTGATTGATTTAAAGATCAAATTAATCCGCTTTTGTCTTACGTGCTGAATTAAATACCTAGCAGAAGCAGTTAATTCAGCACAAAAATTCAATACTTCCATTTTGCCATTCTGGCCATGGATTTACGATGTCGCCTGCAGTGGCGATTGATCGTTTTGTATTGATTCTTGGTTTATAATGTTTATTGTCTAACATATTTTCATGTTTGCCACCACGTTTTTGACCTTTTGGTATGCATTTCTTAAAATAAGAGCTGTGATACCTGCATCTTCTTATGCATGTGTATGAGTGCATTGATCAGTCAGAGGTCATCAGTGAAGACGGATAGATGACGATGACTGAGCGCTACGGAAAGCTGCCTCAGTGCTAGCACTGTCTGCAGGCTTTACTCTCGACTCCTGCACTTTAAAAGACAGGAGCAGAAATTTACTAGCGCTGCTGTGGCGAGGCTGCATGTGAATGAGTGTTTACTATTTCTGGTTCAGCCGGCTTCTCTCTCCGGCTCAGCTATCATGTTTTTAATGAAAACGTAAAGACCAGGGCAGCTGCTGGAGCTTGATATGTACACTGTCTTTACTTAACTGCTATTATAAGGAGGAAGACATGGTGTACTGGATGGAGTGGGGGTGGGATGGTGGGGCATGGGGGGTGGGGGTGGAGAATAGGGGGTTGCAGGGTTCTTGTAATGAATGTACTGCAGTTAAAAAGAATTCTGTGTCACTTCCCGGGAGAAAAAAATAGTGGTGGAGGGGGAGAGGGCGATGTGGGAGGAAATGTTGCAAAATAGGAAGAGTTGTGTTGATGGAGCTGAGATATTTGCAATGAAACTCTCCTCCCATTCTAGTACTTGGATCTGTGTGTGTGTGTGTGTGTGTGTGTGTGTGTGTGTGTGTGTGTGTGTGTGTGTGTGTGTGTGTGTCTGTGTGTGTCTGTGTGTGTGTCTGTGTGTGTGCGTGAGAGAGAGAAAGAAAGAAAGAGAGAGGGAGCAGAAAGAGAGAAGACATGTGAATGCCCCATAGCCTTCGAGCATGCCACCCACACACTTTACCCACATGCATCAGAAACCATACATATGCATACTCCATTTCCCCCTGTTTTCCTACTTACATACATACAGACACCCGCGCACAAACACACACACACACACACACACACACACACACACGGAACTGTTTTCACTGGGACAATTGCTGTCATTACCTCCCACAGATTCCTCATGAGAACACATTGTTATTTCCTCCCAGCCGCGATCAAATAAAGTGTAGCACAGGGAGAACGCACTCACATACAAATATATAGGCAATCACAGACAATGCCCTCCTATGTTGTCTTAAAAGTGACTGAATGAAACAGAATAATGACACCCATCTGCCCACTGGAGTGTTTTTCCTCTTGAGGAGAACTGTAAATCCCAGCATAAGTCATCATTTGTTGTAGCTTTCAACTGTTTGGTCCAAATAATCAAGAGCTCTGTGACACCGTCCCGTTGGAGTGGATGGGACAGGGATGGGTTTAACTCTGTGTCAGTCATATCTGTTGTCCTCTGCTGCTGCTGCTGGAGAGATGGGAAAAAAGACAGAGTAACAAAAAAAGATCAGACGGAGAAAAAAAAAATCATTGACGGTGGGTGAATGCATGGAGAGTGGAGAAAGGAGGGCCCTGCAGAACAGTACTGCCAAAACCGAGGTCAATTGTGATGAAAATGGCTGTTCACATGACCACAATAGCAGCTGAATGACAGCACTAAAGCAGCACGGATGGGCTTATCCTGATCACTCAGGGCCTTGACTGGGGAAATCACAATACCCTGGAGATCTGTCCTTTTTGGGCTTGGAGGATCACAGAGCGCCCATGGTCCCAAGCTTTGGCCCTGAAATGTCCCCAGCATTACCATATCAATGCTGTGCTGGCTATTCCGCCAAGCAACAGGGCGACTCGTGATAGTGCCTCCCGGTTAGCATCGCCCTGTGCCTTCACCAGGCTATTCAGTGGGGAGTCAATGCTAACTCAATGCTAAGTGTGAATGAAACGAACCCATGTCTAGCAGCGTATTCAGGCTCTGGTGTTTTTGTGTAGACGTAAGTCAGTGTTTCTCCCTTCCTTTATTGCTCTGCCCCACTTTATTTTTTTATATATTTAGCTCATCCTGTGTACCTATCCATAGGGCCAATGATTGAAACTTAATCCATGGGACCTTTAGTGTAAAGTAATGAAACTGATCAAATGCCAAAGGCTGACTGTCATTTCTTCTTTCTCTTGCATCACATTCACATTTTCATTTTTTTTGGCAGCACTATTTAAGCCAGATTTCTCTTTGCACATCTTCTGTAAAACATTTAACTTTGACCTTACTTGAATTGCATGAAAAAAATAAAAATGAAATGATAAAAAGTAACATGGAATTTTTAAATATCTACACAAAATATTACTTTCGTAATTCCTGCCATGTACCTGAAATCACAAGAGCTACTGCTGAGCTGAACTAAGCTCTGGTTATCTCTCTTCCACAATGATATTCAACTGCTTTAAGTCCTTTAAGTTCTTAAAGTACTCAGGAAATTGGAAGATATTCCATGAAAAATGGGTAAACTCCTCCAAGCCTGTAATTATTATTGGTTTTTAAGTCTCTAGGCTTTAGTACTTCTTCGTAATTGTAGCTAGTTTAAAACAAATCATTTCTCAAAATTGGAAATAAAGGCCAGGTAGAGTCCAGATTTAAGTGGTGAGTAAGACTATTTCTACTTTCAACATATTGAATGTATCAAATGTTCCGTGTTGTGTAGCCTACATGTACGCTATTTGTCTTGAGTCAGTCATACAGTTTAGAATTGGAGGTATATACTCTTAACATCTATATTTACCACTTTTTGCTCTAATGTAAAGTGTGTCGTTGTGAGTTAATATAATTAGCAAACTAATATCAGCTCTGGTAGTTTCTGTCCACTGTTGAACACTCTGTGTTTGATTAGTGATGCCTAAAGTCTGGCCATGATATAAGGGATTTCAGTGTCTCTAATGAACTCTCACACAACAAAGTCGCCTCATTGACCTTGTGGTGATAGTTTCTCTCAGATGAATAGCTTTTCAGTAGCATACCTCCTTTAGTGTCTGTTCTCCACAACCTTGTAGAGGTTCTATCAAGTGGGAGGATTAAAATGGCAGAGATGAGGATGTGTAAGAATCCAGTGTGTTCAGAGCACATTACAGCCTCCCTGTGTTGTGTAGATATTATATGTCATGACATTCACAGTAGATGGCCTTGGATATCATTAGAGATATGATCCGCTATGAGTACAAGCTACAAATGCAGTGCTAACGTCATTTGTGCAGAGTGGGAAGAAAAAGGATGTTCTGGAGACTATGTAAGTGACGAAGAGGAAAGACAGAATGATGGAAAGGACAAAGAAACGACGATGGCAATTGGAGAAAAGAAAATCAATTGTTGAAAGTAAAGACTGGGAAAATAAAAGGAAAAGACTGAGGAAGACAGGTGAGATATTGTCCATAGACTTGTCTTGTCATTGGACGTCTGGACCGCATGGCAGTCAACTGCTGGTGGTTCTGATTCTGTTCTTGCAGTTTTAATCTGTCAGTCAAGGCGCTCACATAAACACACACACTGGAGCAGAGAGCCTCTGGTCTGCCACTGAGTGTCGGCGCAGAGCTGAGAGGTTATCATGCATCGTCAGGTGCCAGACGGACTCCTGGTAGCGGGTTTGTCATTTGTAATTACAGAGTAAAGGAGAGCTGGCTCTTCTTCTTCATCTCTCTCCCTCTCATCTACTCTCTGGCTGAAGGCTGTCTGCAGGTATTAACAAACAAGTGATGGGATACACACACACATACACACACACACATGCACGCACTGACAAACGTTTGATGGACCAGGTTTGATTTCATTAAGTCGTGTTAGTCAGTGGAGTGTTGGGGTGAATTCAGATGGCCAGTGAATCCCACAGAGCCGGACTGGATGTCCAACAGCCCGTTCAAACTCTGAGGGTGACTGAGCAGTAGCAGGCCTAACTATGATTATTGTATGTCCGTTTCACACACACACACACACACACACACACACACACACACACACACACACACACACACACACACACACACACACACACACACACACACACACACACACACACACACACACACACACACACACACACACACACACACACACACACACACACACACACACGCACACACACACACACACACACTATCTGGTGTATGTGGTGTATGGCTATGTGGTCACGGTCCATGCAGCTCTGAGTTCTTGTCACGGTTAAAAAGGCTTCCCTCTGGAGAGAGGAGGGGGAACGCAGTCTTAAGACGGAGAGAAAGATGGGGAGAAGGGGGGTAAGAGGAGCAGCAGATAATAGGAGAGGGCTAACAGTGGGGGTGGAGGGCTGGGATGGACCAAGGAGTGAGTGAAAAGGGGAAGATAGAGGATGAAGGTGGGTTTTCGGAGTATGAAAGCCTGCGTGCCTCCATTCCTGTGCTATTGATGCATTCTAATGCTAAGTGTGTAAGGCTGGGCCTCGACTGGTCTCTGGGAGAGACGAGGCTTTGATAGGCACAACTAAGCTCTGGGACAGATCCCTCAAATGCCATTCATATGCATATCTATCTCTCTCTGTATATGTGTGTTTGCATGTACACACTTTTTTTTTTTCCATTTAAGTAACTGTTCTTCAGCCATTTGCGCCAGTGCTCGTTTGGTCTCATTTCCATTTCAATGGGGGCATGTTGTCGGCTGGTTTTGGCTTCCCACACCCTAATCCTAAATAACCCCAAAGGGCCATGCTGCTGGATGTTTTTATGATGTGACACTGTATGAGTCTAGGGGTGTGTATGTGTGTATGCGTAAGAATATTTGCTGGGGTTGTGAGATACTGAAAGAAATTAATTTCATTTTGATTTGTTTAATTCTATCAATAACGGCAATTAGATGAAATGTTGCATCCTTCTAAAATCTTTACATTTTCCCAATATAAATTGTTCAATTTCATGTATTGACAGGATGATTATTGTTGTTTGCTAGTGATATCAATGGAAAATGCATCTTTAAGGAAGTTATGCATTTATTTATACATGTTTTTAGTGAGACTATGTTTTGCCATCTGTTTTTGTGGAATGATTCCACCAAAGTGTGCCGGGTGTATTTTTGTGCCAATGCCCTGGCTGGCTGACTCCTCAAGCTTTTCATATTCTGAGTGGAGGTTTGTTTGGAACTATTTTAATTTAGTTACTTTTCATTTCAAAACCACAGCCTTACAAATGAAGGTGTCATTTGTGTTCCATCTAATGGGATGGATGACCAGGCTGGTGGTGTCGTCTTGAAGACAAGACAGTCTTAATCATCTTCCGCCACTTCTCCGCCTTGCGGATCACAAGTGTTGTTGGAACCTATCCCAGCTGGCTACGAGTGACAAGTGGGGTACACCCAGGATGTGTCACCAGCGCATCGCAGGGCCACATAAAAGACAACCGCACACGCACACAGTTATGTGAACCCAACTTGGTGGTGAGGGGGTGACTTAATGCCTGCATAGAAGTTCATCCTACAGGGCTGCAAGAGGACATGAGAACGTAGGACAGGAGGCCTATTTACGCTCTATATTAACAGTGGATATGTTGCCTTCTGTATGTCTTCTCCTCCTGGACGTAATCAGGCATGCGTTTGAACACCTATATAGTGAGTTGGGCCAAAGAAACGCATCAACACTTAAAATAATTTAGATCACTGTAGCTGCAATTCATGTGAGGCTTGGGAAACATGTGCTGGGAAGAAAGGGGGAAGTGAAAAGGTGAGAAAATGCTCAACTCTTGATGTATTTAATAGCTTTGCAGACAATCAATTTTGTCCGCTGTACTTAAACGTTTCAACAGACAGTCGGTGTATTTGTTGATGCCAAAACTTTTAACACTTCAGTGTCATCCCGCAGCTGTATTGATACCGACGTAGAGGATGGATGGAAATTTTCAGGAAGCGTTCTTGTTAGGTTTTTAGCACACTTACTGAGATGCTTAATAGTGACCGCTCACAGATTGTTTAAGCCACCACTAAGGTATCATACTTATTATTCACCCTTACTGTGTGTGATTTCTTACGAGGGAACATTTGAATATGCAGTGTTTGTGGGGCCGCAGTCTGACAAAAAACATTTAGTCATGTAATTTGCCATCTGCAGAAAAGGGCAAAGTGCAGATTCTGAAATAGAGTGACTTCTCACCAGCCAGCTCAGCAAGCATGTGTGTGTGTGTGCACGTGTGTGTGTGCGTGCGTGCGTGTGTGTGTTCAGCATGACTCTTGTGTGCCCTACGAGCTATTTGTGCCCGTCGTTGTGTGGATTGCTTTGTTTGTCGTGTGTTCCGGTCCCCAACCGATTTCAGCATGAAATTCCACACACATTGTGTAACAGTTGGGAGTCTCACATGTGGACAGACACACACAAATAAGGGCAAACACACAATAACAGACCAAAGCAAGGAGCCAGCGAGGCTTGTTAATGACTGTCGGGGACAGAAAGGGAGCGGTGTCACAGCGTTGTGACAGATGCTGGTTGTAAAATGCCTTGCTCACAGGTTTATTGTTATGAAGAAAAGTAATGAACAGATTCAGCAAGATTGATGTCATTCCTTCTTTCTTTCTCTATTTTTCTCACACACACACACACACACACACACACACACACACACACACACACACACACACACACACACACACACACACACACACACACACACACACACACACACAGATACACCCTCTCCCACTTGTGACCCTTCCACTTCTGTGCCATGTTGGGTCTATTTCTCTTCTTTCTCATATTTTTCATCTCTTCTAACCTCCTTGTTCATGTTCCTCCAGCTCCTCTCATCTCCTGCATATTCATCCGTATATTGTGTCTTTGTGTGAGAGCTATGGGGGCTAGGGGGTTGGGGGTAGGGGGTCAAAGATTGCCAGCCTTTATACTTTCGTTGTCTCACATCCTCCTTGAGAATATGATGGGCGTATTAAAACAGAGCGATGGTGCTGATGTTGCCTTCACCTCAGTTGTGTGTAGATGTGTGTACCGCACTCAGAGGTTACTTGATCTCATTGTGTTGTCAGAGAGCATGCTGCTCTCTTGCTTTATGACCGGCGCTGCTGGGAGATAGTCATCCTCACCTTCCTCTCCTCAACAATCCATCATCCCTCTCTGGGTAGACTAACGCACTCCACTCATCTTATTACTTCCTCTCACACTCTCAGAAACATTTAAGACCTTCCGTCGCTGACTTGTACGCCGTAATGTATGCACATGCTCTCAGACACTGTGTAAATGTTCTGCCATAAGCTGAGAGAAGCCAGCCAAATTGCTGTGTGCCATAGTGTCTAAATGAGAAACAACATGTCGTTGTTGTTGTAGCATCGCGGCTCCTTTGTTAGAACGTTAAGTATGGTAAACTGAATGGGGACGAAGAACCAGCTAAGGACTGTTTCTGCGCACTTCATCAGATTGCTCATCTCCAATATTGTCTCATATCACTCCCTGGGACCATTGGCGTTTAATAGCATCTGTGCGTTTGAGAGTGTTTGAATGCCTGCGTGTGTACGTCTGATCAAAACGTATATTGCTTTCTAGAGCCATTATAGTTTAATAGGCAACGTGGAATGCACAGTACTTTAATGCAACATAAAGTAATGACACAATAGAACAGTTAATATTGTGGAGGATAATTACTTTTTGAGCAAGCCGCACCTCGTAGTAATTTGGAGCAAGGTGGAACAAACAAAGCACAGATCAGGCGTAAGAATATCTGCTGATTCATAGTCTGATGAGCAAAGACAAACCCTCCAGAAGGCAGTGAAAAGTGAATCTTTATGTCCATCTTATGTATATAATTTATTGTGTTGCTTTATGAGATATACTAGCATTTAGATTTACTTTTCTGTCCATCACTACTCAGATTGTTGAATTGGTCCTTAAGATGTCAGCAGAATTGTGAAAATGCCAATCATTATTTCTCAAAGCCTAAAATGATGTCTTCTTTTTTTCTTTTTTAAATAATTTTAATCCTAAACCCAATTGTATTAAAATTAAAGTGATATGAAGTAGGAAAGAGCAGACCCCTAACAAAAGAAATTCAAGTTTGCATCTTCTAGGGCCTAGAAGATGCAAACGTGAATTTTTTTTGCTAGATGACTTGATTTTACTACAATAATTACTTAAAAAATTAACTGGTGACATTACATCATACATTTTTGTGTAAGATTACTAATAATAATCCAGCATAAAATCTTTTTTAATAATTTCATGCAGAATTAATGTTATGAATTGTTATGAAGAACTGGGGAAGGAGGTGGACTACAATATTTCAGTATAAAAAAATAAGGACCTCTTTCTGATTAATTAAATAAAATTACAATTTTAAACATTTTAAGTTGTAGTCGCTTTTCTCACACTTTCCAAAATCTGAATTTATAACTAAAAATCCAAATATAGCAAGAATTAATGAATGCTATGTTAGTGTGTTGGGTTCGGTAGTAGTGCTCGGTTATGAATGTGAATGTCTTCTATTTACTTTACTATTAAATACTAAGGGACTAATATAACTAGTTACTAATTAGGGTGAGCCACAAATCTCCCAAAGTCTTTATAAGGTGATTCAGTTACCAACATGGCAGCGATTAGCAATATGTCTCTCTCACAGCCAGTCAGTAACTAACAGTTCCCTTCTGTATAATATAGAAAATGTTATAACACAGTGGTTTTTAAACTGGGGTCCAGAGACGACTGTGTGTCCTCGAAGGGGTTCCTGAAAGAGGAATAATTTACTTTTATTACTATAATCATAAGTATCATAACGGCAACATGTATGGCTATTTAAGTCATGGTCTTAATTTATACAATTCAGGAAATAAAAAAAATAAAATAAGTAAATTCAGTAGTGTCTTGTCAATTGGGGGTCATTTGTGTCTTTAATTTAAAAAGGACACAAACAAGCCGTGAGTATTTATAATTTGATCAGCTTTGAGACAAATAACAAACAGAAGGTTTATCTTTAAGGCTGGACCTCCAACCATATTCATTGTGGGCGACGACCATATGTGTGTGTCTGTGTTTAAATGTGTTTGTGTTTATCTCTTGTAAGTGTGAATGTAAAGACTCTGACTCACTGAACACATTGAGATGCCACCAGGAAATTCTGAGCTGAATTGTTAATTTTCTCTTCGCCGTTCAACTGGGAGTCTTCCTCTCTCTCATTTTCTTCTTTCCCCTTTAACTTTGTCCTCCCCTCGTCTCACACATGTGTCTTTATGTAATCATTTACAGGGATCTGTTGAGAATTAGAGATCGAAAACCCATTTACAGAGGTTACCTACGTAAAGTCAGCCTATTCCGCTGCTGTGAAATGGAAACCTTACCCTCCGCTGCTCTCTCCTTTTTCGTCCTCTATTTTTTTCCATCTTTTAGAACCTCTGTTTCCCAACCTTTCTCTTTCAGCAGGTCACAACTCCACGTTGGAGGAATGATAAAGTAGAGATGAGATGATTGAGAAGAAAGAGAGAATTTGTTAAAGGTGGTGAAATGGACAGAGAGGTCTTTAGCAGGGAATAAAAAGGTTAGGATTTTTGTTGTTCTATCAAAGTTGTTGATTTCCACTAAAAAAAAGAAAAACTTTTAAATGTCAAGTACTCTTATAGTAACAGTTTTCACTCTGCTGTTAGTCCCTCAAAGAAATACTACACATTTTATTGCTACAAAATGAAATGTGTGTCACACTGCCACTGATAACACAAAATGATGCTTCATAAGCTCAAATAGTTTAAACATCATAGAAAGCTTTGTAAATAAATATACACAAAGGTAAAGAAGGAATTTAACTGGAAGTTAAAGTGGAGCTTTAGAGATAAATCACCATATTAGGACCGTAAACACAATTAAATGTGAGTTGGTAATGTTTTTATTCATTACATTGTTTTATAATCCATATCACACACTCTCACATCAGCCAGGCATCATTACGCAGCCAACTCCTCCTGAGTCTCTGCAGTGATTGTTGTATTTGTTAGTGAGCATATCGGAGTATACAGAACAGGTGTTGCCATTGGCACGATCTTTATGTTCAAGCTGCCAGGTGATGCACAAATCTAAAATACTATAGTTCGCTTGAGTTACAGGAAAAATCCTTTTTCTACAGGTTTCCGAGCCCCCGCAAGCCAAGGCCTAAAAGTGCTTTTTAATTAGATTAAATCCTAATTCAAATTCCAGTTATTAACTCAACTTTATAAATTAAGATGCTGAAAAAACCCTCACAATGTTATAGTATGGAAGAAGTAAATGAAATAGTAAACCATCCCTTCACCTGGATTCATTCTGCAACATGTCCAACCCTCTTACCAAGCCCATCAAGATGTTTTTTTAATCATCCTAACAAAATAATAAATCAACAAATAAGCAAACCACTGGCAACACAGCACAGCTCAGTGGTGGAGATTAAGCTGTGTTTGTCAAAATGATCGATACCCTTTACCAGATGATGGAGAGAAGGCCGGGTTGTGTGTTTCCTGACTGAAGGAGAAAGATGAAGCAGTCATTTAGTTGTTGTTGTTGTTGTTGTGGTTGTTTATTTGTTGCTGCCTGGATGACAAGGTTTGGATGGAGGCCTGCTTGGTTCAAAAAACCATGCTTTCAAATGCATGGTGGTGGTTAACATGGGCGAGAGGGGGCGAGATAGACGAGAAGAGATGGGGTGGGGGAGGGGGGGGGGGGTTGGGGTGTGTTTTTATATGATGCATGGCGACTAAAGGGAGTGTTTCAGGGGGTTTGGATCTATGGTGACAATAAACAAAATGTGAATGTGACGTAAAAGAGGAGAATCCAGATTGATGGACGACAGGATCGGATTGATGATGCGTCAGGGTTTGGTTCTTTAGTGAGGAGAGAGAAAAAAATATGAATTGCAGGAAAAACAGCCAAGGTAGGGAAAGAGAGTAAATAAAGGAGGATGGAGGGGGATGATGTTGGCAGTCATAAAGTTAGTGTAGCTGCAACACGGTGGACAGAAATCTCCGACCTAAGCTGGTAGCCCGTCTATTAATATCTCTTGTTAACGACTGCCACTCCCTGCCACAGAACGGCACGCCATGTAATCCTTATTCATCAGTTTTCAACTCTCACTCCTTGAATAATGATTCTAATAAAGTCTTAAAATATGGAGAACAGAGCAACCCGCTGTGTGATAATCATTTTAAAATGACATGCGGTGAAGTAACCGGGGCACAAGGAGAAGCCATGGGTTTAATGCTTGAGAGGTCGCTGGTTTGAATGCCTAGAAGGGGGGAAATGTGCAGCAGAGGTATTGATTGACTGAACACATCATAAAGGAATTGTTTGGAACACCCAAACTATTCCTAGGGGAAAAGATCTGTCCATTAAATATAAACCTTCAGCCTTCAACTTAACGAATAGTAACAAGACAATGCCGAGTTAACGGATTCTGCCATTCCTTTTTACAGTTTTGGTGTTATTATAAACTTATTGTCAGCTGTAGCTTTATATTTAAAGTCCTTTTCTCAAACTGTCAGATTCAAGGAGGTGTGCATATTGTTGGTGACCACATGTGACAGCATTTGAAGTCATAGTTTAAGTAAAAGATAAATCCGTTAAATTATCGATGTTGCCGATTTTAAATTACATCTTAACTGTCACTATATTAAGTATAATAAGTAACAGCTGTATAAGTAACAGATTAATCTAACTAAATGGTAGTGCTCCCTTGTCCTATCCTCAGTGCAATGCACTGAGGACACATTTAAGATAGGTTGAATGTTAAACCAGATGAGTCTGTGCTGTTTGACCAGGCATTCATATGCCAGCAATGAAAAATGAATCCAGGGGTTGGATTGTCTGACACTGTTAATGCTCATCTAAATGCACCTTGTGTCTATTCACAGACACCAAAGACTCTTATTTTACATTTTTCTTCCATTCCTCTTCGATTCATTCCCCTTGTATTTTGACATGGCTGGTTGAGGACATGATAAAGAAACTTTTAAGTACTTCTTCCCATACCTCTAATGCTCATTAATTTCCATTCAATTACAAGCAGCACAGGAAACCCTGGAGACATTCAGTCAGTGAGGGTAATCAGTGTGAATAAGGAGTCAGTAATTGTTTTTAAAGTGTTGCATCAGCACACTGACACCAGGCTACCAAGCTATGCAAACATCATGCGCAGATCGCTCCTTCGTAAAAGCTTACACATTACGAAGTCAGAAACACTGAGAACTGGACTTTATGTTGGTGCTTTGTTGATGTTTTCTTATTCCTACTCTGTCCTCACTTAAAAAAAGATGGTGAGCCGTATTGATTTCCGGGTCGCATGCTGGAGGAAGGAAAGCAGAGAAGGCACAGGTACATAAATTGTGAATTAAGAAAAACAATGTCCTCTGTGTCTTTAGAAGAGTCAGGAAAAGCAAGACCCCAAGAGACAGACAGATAGACTATAGACAGACCAAAGCAAGACACTTCCAGCAGTTAATTAAATCCACACCTTACAGCTTAAACAAGCATCCCTGCATTGTAACATTTGCACAGACTTAACTTAAGCTATTCCATTGCTGGTAAAGGAAGTTATGCCTTTGAGATTTTCCCTCGTAAACACCTACCATTTCATAAAATGGAACCAGTATATGGGTTGCAACTACATCTACTACCATCATCAGAACCCACCAGATGTTGATGCCCATATAAAAGTTTTTAAAACCCTAAAGGACAGCAGAGAATTGGCGGATCTGATAGAACTACTAGGAACCGTGTTTGTCTTTGTGCATGTAGTTTTGTTCTCTGGAAAGTTAAAAGCTCAAAAAAGAACAACTTAACACTGTGGACCCACCACTATAACAAATGGAGGCATTTACTGTGAACATTAGTGCACAGAAAGTTTTTATTGCAAAATGCAAATCTGCACACAGTCCAGGGATAACTGACTTCATTAAGAGAGACAGAGCTAATAAACTGGAACCATTTACAGTGTATGCACCGATTCCCCTCCTATTCCCTTAATTTATCTATCACTCCATTACGACCCACACTTTGCTACTTGTCTTGCCTTTAATGCCTCCTATTGTCCTTCCTTTACATCTGTCCCTTTTTCTATAGTTCCTCCCACTCAGGCCAGGAAGAGGTGTGAGGCTGCAAAGCCGGGACAAACGGGCAAGTGCTGCACAAATTTGTCAAGTGGGTTGTCTTTTCTCAGCCAAGCTACGTTGTGTTCCCCACACAGTCCGGTCACAGGCTTGTGGCCTGGCTGCAGTAGTTAATTTTCTCATCAAGGCTTCTCTGGAACGCTTCATGGTCCAAGGACAGGTTTGACATGTCGTTGAAAATGGAAGATCTCGATCGATTTCAGGACACAGCTTTATGTAGAGATGAAAAACCAAATCTCTCCTGTCTCTATTCTCTTCCCCGCTCCAGACTGCCTGACTGTATCCCTCCATTTCTTCAGTGTGTCTCTTCCTGAATCATCTGGATCTCACCCTTGGCACGCAAACACACACAAAAACAGGCGACGCAAAAGCCAAAATTCACACTGTAATGTTTTCTATCGTCGCTCTGGATGCCCTATTTTACTTTGTGCATTGTTGATGTAAAGACTAGTGTTCTCACTGTCAGTCTACACACACACACACACACACACACACACACACCACACACACACACACACACACACACACACACACACACACACACACACACACACACACACACACACACACACACACACACACACACACACACACAGTATACCATACATGCAATAACACTGTGTTGTAATTGCTAAATGGTGCATTCAGCCCTCTGTAGCGGGCGGCTGGGGGAGGGGGGGCAGCGGGAAAGAGAAACGACATCATACAGGCACAGTTGCACTGGGAAGACGCTGATGTGACATCACCACTCCCTCTCTGCCATAATGAGCACTGAGAGAGGTAGGTGGGAGCCGGGAGGGGGGAGTAAAGGAGGAGGGGGTGAGGTAGGGGTGTAGTAAAGGAAAGTAAACAAGTAGAGAAAGAGAGAGGCAAGAAGCAAGGGAGTAATATTGAGAAGGCAGAGATATGAAGGCTGACACTGCACATTCACACTCAGTGGGAGGTCCAAAATTTTGTGTGTTTCTGACACCTCTGAAGTTTCTTTGTCTCATTTAGTCTTTTATAACACACCCGCTGCTGGGGCTCCGTGAGTAGTGTGTGTGTGTGTGTGTGTGTGTGTCTCTGTGTGTGTGTGTGTGTGTGTGTGTTTGTGTGTGTGTGTTTGTATGTTTGCCCACCCAGTGGCAGCCTAGACTTGCGTATCATACACACACCACACACACACATACATGCACATCTCGATAACATTTCAAAGAACAGCAGTCTATTCCTTGTTACAGCCTGTATGACTCACAAACACACACACACACACACGCACGCACGCACGCACGCACACACACACACACACACACACACACACACACACATTATCCAAGCTTGGAGATCGGAGTCAGCCTCAGCCTCCCCTTTACTGTCTCTCTGACCTCTCTGGCCTCCCTCTGTCTCTGTGTGTCTTTCCAGCCACCCTCGCTTCCTCCATCCATCATCTCTCGCTTCTTGTCTCTCACGTCACTCTTGCTTCCTACCGTTTTCACCAGATTCACCACCATTATCTTTATACTGTCCTAGCAACAAGAACAATGTTACAGGACACAGACACAGACAAATATCAGTGGCATTTACACACACAAAGCAGACAAGGATTTTAATTGTGTGCTTTTGCAAGGCATGCATTTACTAAAAAAAAAAAAAAAAAAAAAAAAATCAGTCAACCATGAGCAATTACAATCATTCCAATTGCCTTCTACACGCAACACTTGAAATCAAGAAAATGCCTGCTTAGACCTCAGTGAGGGCCGCTGTGACTCAAACCACATGCGGATGATTGTGTGTGCATGTGTGTGTGTGTGTGTGTGTGTGTGTGTGTGTGTGTGTGTGTTTGCTGACCCACAGGTTATTCCCTGGATGGATCATCGTCATGTTTGATTGGCTGCCTGCCGGTTTCATCACATTGCACCAGAAACAGAAACAGACCTTGTGGCCTATCACCCACAGGTCTCTCTCTCCCTCTATCTGTCTGTCTCTCCCTCTCGCTCTCTCAGTCCAACGGAGACGGCCTCAGTGTTGCCAAGCGTTGGCTGACTTTGGTTTTGTCTGGCATGCCGAGCTGTAGGGAATCACTTTGATTGAAGAGATAGAACAAAAGCTCACACTGTCATCTTTGAAGCAGCTGTCCTGTTCATGACAGTTATACAAACACACACACACACACACACACACACACACACACACACACACACACACACAATAACAACTGCACTTTCATACTGTGTATGTAATTGGTCTGCTGCTCACACAATTTAACGAACGTGTATTATCATGCATGCATGCAAACACATGCATACACACACGCACGCACTCACACACACACACACACACACACAGCACATGCACACATACACACACACATACACACATATACACACGCACACTCACCATCTGCTTATCATGTCTAAGAGCTAATTTTAGTGCTAAAGCTTCATAATAACTTGCTCCAAACTGTCCAATTTTACATTGATTGTGTAAACAGAGAGTTGGATGGGCTGGTCTGAATGGGCAGAACTCTCAACTGATAAGAATGAGCTGACATTGCATTTAGATAGAAAATAATAGAAATATAGATGTAAAAATAGAATAATATCCCATATATAAATATATACACAGATACATTGTAGTGCTGTAGACATTTCCCTTGTGCAGAGCTAACAGTAAACCACTTGGTTTGTCTAACAGTCCAAAACCCCTTAAATTGAATTTATGTTAAATTTGAGCAAATAACTCAAAAAAACATTTTCTGAAAAACAACAATTAATCATGGAATATAAATATTCATTACTAACTAACTACTTAATCCTTTCTCAAATATGTTTAATTATTATAATAGTTATATTATAATAATACTATATAACTTGTGTGAATCTGTGTATCTTTCCATTAAAAATGGGAGTAGTCAGTACGGAAATATAAATGCTGTCACATTTTCATAAATATTTATGTATAAAGCAATACAAGCATATCATAAATGCCTGATAGTGATTGGATGAGGGGTCATAGCACTCAAATAATCTTTAATGCAGCCTTAAAGACCAGGAAAAGGTTGATATAGCAATGATTTGTTGCTCAGCTCTAACTATAGACACTTATCCATTTCCTCCTCCGCTATCACTGTGTCTAATTCACTTTGTTAGTCCTCTGGGTCGGAAATGGATAGAGGAAATGATTGGATGGTTATATCAGACCAGAAGCGGTGAGAGAAAGCCTTGTTGACAGAAAGAAATATGTCTTAGCTGGAGATCCAAACGGAGGAACACAATGGCTGCTGTGAGGGAAGTTAAATGTTGGCATGTTAAGACAGAGTTCAGAGTTCAGCACAAGCGAGCACTGGCTGCTGTAGCTCAGTGGTAACAATAAACATTACAGCAGGCTAACTGGCGGACGAGTCGGCGGCCGCAGCCTCCGGTGATGTTGCTTTATCTTCTCTCTGAACCTCCAACGCCGGAGTGCCCACAACCTCCATGGCCTTGGTGAGAATTATGTACTAAGCAAATCACCGATTGCGCGGCTGACAATAAAGCTCTGGGATGAATTTCAATCAGCCCGGGACAGCAAGATTAAGGCAGGCAGGAGGACAGAACCGATGAGAGGTGAAGAGATAGAAGGACGGAGGGAAGAAGGAGGAGGAAGATGGGGTCAGCCCGGTGAGATAAGGGAGGGCAGGGAAAGAGAAATGGGTATGAAAGTGAAAACAGATGGAGATATTTTACATAGAGGCAGATAGATGGATGACAGGGGATGCGATGAGGGGACAGGGCAGAGAGATAATTACCAAGATAGAGGGAGAAGCAAATGACAGGAGAGAAAGAGGGAAACAGATTACAACTTCACACCACGGTGGGTAGATTGGCAGCCGAAGACAGAGATAGAAGTTGAGATGCAGGAGAACAGGTGATGTCAGAGAGGACTGGAGAAGAAAGTGGGCTTGGAGGGGAGTAAAGACAGTAAGTGAGAGAGTTGTCCTTGCCAGAGGGGCTGAAAACACCAGAAAGCAAAAAAAACCATTTGATTCATTTCTCCTGTGTTTTTCGGTAATGTCAGCTGTACCCATGTCCTCTCCACACTTCCGCGGTGTACACAAACCAAGTCGTACATCAATACCTTTGCCAGCCTCATAAGCACAACCATTCATAAAGGAACAACAACAGCCTCCCAAGACATAACAGAATCTTTTCATATTCCTGAAATTGGCTGAATCAAAGTACTGTTAAAAAGGCAGGGGGTCTGTCTGTCACAGCAGCTGAGGTGAGCAGGTGGCACATCTGGTTTCAAAAGAGATATTTTTAAATCTCGAACCGGAGGGAAGCAATAACAGCCCTTGATTGTTCAGCAGTCACTCGTTTTCCATTTATCTAGTACACTGCAGGTATACTGGAGCAAACTGGAGGTATATTGTGTCCCACAGGAGTAATGTGATAAACTGAAAAATAGCATTGTCTAGTGGAAGGAGGTATTCTTGGTGTCCATGAATCTGGAAGTGAAAATTCTGATTCTGCTTTTGTTCGTAGGTAAAAGATGGAAATTGGTACGTATGAACCTCTTCCAGTTGAACAATCGGTGCTAAAGATGACCAAGACTGAAATGACTACCTAACTTGATAACAAGGAAGATGCCTTTTTATCCAAAAAAAAGGGGAAAAAAAGAAAGAAATGCATGAGAGAAAGTGAAACATGACTCCTAATATCCAGTCTTCCGACTGCGTCCTTCGTGGAGTGGAGCAGAAGTCAGAGATTACTTTGTGTTCATAGAGAATTATAGAAGCAACACAACTGAACACAAAGCAAATGCGATTAAGTGCAAATTAGCATGAGTCACTTTTTTCAGAAGCCATTTCTCAGCTTTGTGAAGCAGTTTTATTAACATACTAGACCAGAGATGTGAAGGACAGGGAAGGAACAGGAGCTTCTTGTGGGATCTGAACAGAACACACACACCAAAGAGCACTAACACTTTGTACACAAAAAAGTCCGCTCTATGTTGGCTTTGTGTGTTTACACTGAATAGCAAATAAAACAATAGAACAGCTCATGTGTAGGCAGTAGAACACATCAGGGTCTAGTCAGACATCTTATATACGTTGAGCAGCGCTTTTTAAAGAATGGATGTATTTTCAGCTGTTCTTCCTCTACTTTGAGGGAGCTGCAAGCTGCCTTGTGAGTCTTCAGTTTCGTGGGCCACACACACATAAAACACTGTCACAACATCACACCCCCGTCTTGCCTGTCCGCCTCACATTCATACAGATGTCTTATTCCATTCTGTCATCCCCAGCAATGCTGTCTCAGATATGGAACAACACAGACGCCCATTACATCCTCATTGTGCTCACAGAATGATGGGCTTGGAGTGATGGCGTACCAGTAACGCCTTGAACTGGCTGTTTAAAGGGGGGGCTACCTGTGGTGCATCTGTAGCTACATTGCTTACAGTTGGTTGTGTGGAATCCTGGTGGCACACAGATGGACTTCAACTTCCAGGAAACATGTCAATTTATTCTTAGAATTAAGATCAGTTGATGAATTGGGGGTTGATGGTGGATTTTTTTCTGAACAGCAACGATGGGACGACTGTCCTCTGTCTGGTTTCTTTTTCGGAGCTCATGGAATCGGCAACATTGAAAATACATTATTCACCGAATTGATGGAGATCTTAGAAATTAACTTGACATGTTTGACATTGCTGGTCAGTAATTTCTTTGACCTTTCTCCTCCACTGTGACTGAGAACTCAAGGTGAATATGGGATAATCCTGCTAAGTATTCAAACAAATTTTGTCACTTTTGCCCCTTTCCATAAGCTTTTCCCTTGGGTATATGCTGCAGCGTTGACCAACAGCGATGGCAGCAGATCAGCACTGAGCGGATTGATGCAAGCCTTACCTGCGCTGATAAGTTTCAGGGGGAGTCAGATGGCGGGATGTGGAAGGACGGGCTGAAGGAGCACAGAGATTAGATAAAGTCGAAGCCCGTCTTGTAGCTGTCCTGTTTACGCCTGCCCCTGTCTCTGTCTGCATGGCTGATAGAAAATGACACTGACTTAGTGTCAGACTCCTCGCGACACATACTGTAGTTAAAAAGAGATTAGGGCGAAGTGAGAGAAAGAAGGAGCGGGGGTAAGACAAGGCAGAGGTTAGAGGGGTTTATTTACATATAGCTAGTGGTAGTCTGTTATTTCTGTAAAATGAGTTAGAATTTATCTCTTATCATCATTCATCATCTTTTGTCCACCCCATCCTCTGCTCAGAGGGTTAAGAGCTCCTTAATGGCCCTTTTTCTGGCTGCCCTTCCTGCCCTTCACTAATTCAATTTAACACCAACAATTTGAGTTACAAATGTAAGTTCACAGTTTGTCTTGTTGGTGCTTTAATGAACTAGTAGGGATTTATCGTCAGCTGTCCGTACCGTCCCTAGTGTTATCCTTCCGTTCCTTCAGTTTGCTCCATTCATACAGACATGGATTTGGTGCCGTTACTGTCACTAATGCCAGCTCTGAGGGGAAACAGCAGTGATGCCCCCTAAACCCCATAATGTTAATACAGGAAAGGTGCACCAATCCTGTCTTGAACAGGATGTATGACTGACTTCTCCTTGGCCTTTGCTGTCGCTGTTTGCTAAACCAGTTGGCCATGAATTTGGCTTTTAACGTATTTACTGTCTGTGACTTTGTTGCGCTGTCCGTCTGTGTGTGTCCTCGTGGGTTTTATATTAGATTTGAATTCCCTGCAGTCGAGGTCCAGGGAGCCTGATAGTGACTGAGCCTGACAGAGGCGTGGTAAAGAAAATGTATACAGTGATAGCTGAAAGGATGGTGTGTCTGAAGGAGAGAGAGGACGCACTGTGTGTTTGAGCTTCTGTCTGTGTGTGGACTGATTTACATTGTTGTCAAGTGACAACTGTTTTTAATGCACGTATATCAAGACGACACGTTTGAAATGAGCAAAGTCACAAAAATGTTTCATTGCTTTCTCATTCTAAACGTGCATTTGCATCGGTGTCTGTTCGTGCACACGCATGCCTTTGCCTGTTATTGCTTGTGCACTGTCAGCAAAAAGTTTGTACTGAAACTGATAAACCATTATGCACAACGTGGGAGAGCATGTTTATGTGCCATTCTGTGTGTCGTGAGTGTGCACACCAATCGGTGTGTGTTAGGTTTAATGATCTTTTTTGATGGTCTGGTGTTGTGGATATTGAGATAGATGGTCCATATGCTCTTTATGGTCCATGCATATTTCATAATCCAGCAGCAAAGTAGAGCAGAGCAGGCCTTGCTTATATGGCCAGGATGTTGCACTGGGACGTGGGCTGACTTTATGACAGCTCATATACAGATCTCATCGCTTTGTCCCCTTTGAATAAATGCCCAAGCATGAATAAATACAGCACATTTCATAACCCTTTGAGAAAGACCCCTACATATCCATAAACCTTAATGTCACATATGGAATATCGCATCATAAATGGACTCATGTGGGCACTGTGTTATCAGTCGTCATTGTCAACTTTGAATGCTGGCCTGCGTTTTAATGTAATAACCGGCATCATCTTCACATGAATGCCAACGCTTCTGCTTTTCAGTCTTATTTATGAAACACAATAATGCTTCCACCGATAACTTTTTTCATTTACCATTCTTTCTTTAGAAACACTCCTTAACACTAAGAAAGCGATGCCTCTTCTGTTTGCTTCTGGTAGCTGTTAGTTTTGGAACAAACAGAGGATGGAGCTCAGTAGGTTGAAAAGTGGAACCTATGGGAACACAGCCTTCATCAGAAGGAAGTGCACTGAGAGAGAAATCCCAGTGTTATATACTTGGATACAACAATTCAATGAAAGGATCAATAAAGTTTTATTTTTCTACTTTCTGTGATGGGGATGGTGTCTTTGTGTAAGTAAGTAAGTACTGTAAGTAAGTAAGTAAGACATGATCAGTAAATTTGGAAGGTGTTGCCAAACTAAAGAAAAATAAAGAGGGTTACCACATAAATTAAAGTAGTAAGTCCCAGTGACACTTCTGCAGGAGCGTAGAAACATAGAGTGGTGGAATGGTTTGTCACTGCCCACATATTCATGTCTGAAAAACTGCTTGGGTGTAGACACTAAGTGTATTTGTCTTGTCTTGTGAGTAACTTGTAAGTAATTAAAATGAGAAATACATTACCTCAGCTTCTGTGCATCCTGGAAGACAAAAACATTTAATTTCCTTATTAATCATTAATGGATAGAGAATCGTTTTATATTTTGTGTACTACACATCTTCTCATATATACCCCACATAGACCCTACATAAGTACAAATATGTAAGGAACTTGTGTCAATGATGATTGACAAGTCCCCACTTCATATAGAAGTGTATTGATTTAATGGGAGAGGGAGGGAGCAAAAGGGGAGAGCAACAGATTGAAAAGCCAGCAGAAGAAGACAGAAAGAGGGGAAGAGGTGTCATTGGAGAGGACTGAGAACATCAAAAAGATTGAACCTGAAATGAAAAATTGAACGAGAGACAGATGGGAAGACACTGATAAGGATGGACAGATGGCGAAGAGTAGGACAGAGCGAGTGTTGGTTGGGGTGAGAAGAGAGAGAGAAAAGAGAGAAGGATGTTCCACTGATAGACTGTCAAGTCTGACAGAGTCTGTTCATCTTCAGCAAGAAGAGTCAGCCATATCATGAAATAATGACAACTTCAATAATGACAACTCCAAGACAGACAGACAGGCAGACAGACAGACGAACACACACACACACACACACGCACACGCATACACACACACACGCACGCACGCACACACACACACACGCGCACACACACAAACAGTTGAAGTTCCATGTGCGTAATCATATACTAACACTTCTCAAGCTACACCTCCATTTACATACATTTGATTTCATGCAGATGTTGATTTCTGTCTTCAGCTAAATACATTCTACATATGATTTAATTTTCATTATTGTATTGCTCCATTTTACAGTGTTTCGATTGTTCATTGGGACTTACAGCATTTAGAAAAACACTGGACATAGTTTTTGTTGTGAGGGAGACATCATGGCGTCCACATTTC